>NW_024609575.1:0-82500 GCF_018296145.1 Oncorhynchus tshawytscha
AATCTTAGCGACAGTCTTAAAACATTTGGCGCTAACGTTAGCAATGCTAGCTCACTAAGTAACTAAGCCTGCTGCATTCTAAAGTGTTTTCAACGATACAGACAAAACACAGCGACAGTCCAACCATCCAACACTGGAGACCTATTAGAAGTAACAAAACACCGCCTCAGTCCAACCATCCAACACTGGAGACCTATTAGAAGTAACAAAACACCGCCTCAGTCCAACCATCCAACACTGGACACCTATTAGAAGTAACAAAACACCGCCTCAGTCCAACCATCCAACACTGGAGACCTATTAGAAGTAACAAAACACCGCCTCAGTCCAACCATCCAACACTGGAGACCTATTAGAAGTAACAAAACACCGCCTCAGTCCAACCATCCAACACTGGAGACCTATTAGAAGTAACAAAACACCGCCTCAGTCCAACCATCCAACACTGGAGACCTATTAGAGGTAACAAAACAGCCTCAGTCCAACCATCCAACACTGGAGACCTATTAGAAGTAACAAAACACAGCCTCAGTCCAACCATCCAACACTGGAGACCTATTAGAAGTAACAAAACACAGCCTCAGTCCAACCATCCAACACTGGAGACCTATTAGAAGTAACAAAACAGCCTCAGTCCAACCATCCAACACTGGAGACCTATTAGAAGTAACAAAACACCGCCTCAGTCCAACCATCCAACACTGGAGACCTATTAGAAGTAACAAAACACCGCCTCAGTCCAACCATCCAACACTGGAGACCTATTAGAAGTAACAAAACACCGCCTCAGTCCAACCATCCAACACTGGAGACCTATTAGAAGTAACAAAACACCGCCTCAGTCCAACCATCCAACACTGGAGACCTATTAGAAGTAACAAAACACCGCCTCAGTCCAACCATCCAACACTGGAGACCTATTAGAGGTAACAAAGTCTACAAGTAATTCACTATGAAAAGGAAAGGTCATCTGGAAAGAGAGCAATGGCCGCCGACGTGTTATATAGATCGTTGAAAATGAATGTCTATAAAAATATATAAATATGTGTATGTATGTATGTATGTATGTATGTATGTATGCATGCATGTATGTATGTATGCATGTATGTATGTGCATGCATGCATGCATATGTATGCATGTATGTATGCATGTATGCATGTATGTATGTATGTGTGTATGTGTGTATGTATGTATGTATGTATGTATGTATGTATGTATGTATGTATGTGTGTATGTATGTATGTGTGTATGTATGTATGTATGTATGTATGTATGTATGTATGTATGTATGTATGTATGTGTGTATGTATGTATGTATGTATTTATGTGTGTATGTATGTATGTATGTATGTGTGTATGTATGTATGTGTATATGTATGTATGTATGTGTGTATGTATGTATGTGTGTATGTATGTATGTATGTATGTATGTATGTATGTATGTATGTATGTATGCATGTATACACACACACACACACACACACACACACATACATTAGTCATCTCAGGGATCTGTCTTAAAAACGTCACACAGTGGAAATGTCAAGAGGTTCTCTCATCATTAAACAGTCTAAACTAAATAGACACAAAATGTCTAAATACTTCCGAATAATATCCCAGGTGTTCATGCAGGTGGAGTTGACCTTTAAGAGCACACAACTGGCCCCCTTTAACACGTGTGTACAAGCCTCTCATTTCCAAGTCAATTAAACAGAGACCTGGGGAGGTAACTCTCCTTAAAAATCACTCTCTGGAACGTGTGAGGCTGTGACGGTCATGGTAGGGCTGTGAAGGTGATAGTAGGGCTGTGAAGGTCAAGGTAGGGCTGTGAAGGTGATAGTAGGGCTGTGAATGTGATAGTAGGGCTGTGAAGGTGATAGTAGGGCTGTGAAGGTGATAGTAGGGCTGTGAAGGTGATAGTAGGGCTGTGAAGGTGATAGTAGGGCTGTGAAGGTCATGGTTGGGCTGTGACGGTGATAGTAGAGCTGTGAAGGTCATGGTTGGGCTGTGAAGGTGATGGTAGGGCTGTGAAGGCTGTGACGGTCATGGTAGGGCTGTGACGGTCATGGTTGGGCTGTGAATGTGATAGTTGGGCTGTGAAGGTGATAGTAGGGCTGTGAAGGTGATAGTAGGGCTGTGAAGGTGATAGTAGGGCTGTGAAGGTGATAGTAGGGCTGTGAAGGTGATAGTAGGGCTGTGAAGGTCATGGTTGGGCTGTGACGGTGATAGTAGAGCTGTGAAGGTCATGGTTGGGCTGTGAAGGTGATGGTTGGGCTGTGAAGGTGATAGTAGGGCTGTGAAGGTGATAGTAGAGCTGTGAAGGTCATGGTTGGGCTGTGAAGGTCATGGTTGGGCTGTGAAGGTGATGGTTGGGCTGTGAAGGTGATGGTTGGGCTGTGAAGGTGATGGTAGGGCTGTGGAGGTCGTGGTAGGGCTGTGGAGGTCGTGGTAGGGCTGTGGCGTTCATGGCATTTTGGATGACGGTAATTGGCCAGCCAAATGACCGCGGTCACCGTAACAACCGTTGGAAGATGGGACAGTCGGGGATTCGTGCGGTTGAATCCGTTTCCGCGGTAACAGATTCTTAACGACTCCTTGCTGAGATGTAGAATGTTCATCCTGTGTTGTTAACGGCTGTGGATCATGTGATGAGGGCGTGTCAAATCAGTCGGCCACAACGTCGATCATAACAACGAAGGACAGACGCAGAGAACGAGGGAAGAAGAGAAAGAGAGAGAATAACCAAATTGGTGTGAAATGACCCTTTAATTCAGACTGACGGAACTTTGGTTGTTTTCTCGCCAGTCATTTGTCACGGAACAAACAACTGAGACCAATCACACGCCCATCAACACACACACACCCATCAACACACACGCTATCACACACACACACACACACACACACACACACACACACACACACACACACACACACACACATCAACACCCACCCATCAACACACACACACCCACCCATCATCACACACCCACCCATCATCACACACACCCACATCATCACACCCACCCATCATCACACACACACCCACCCATCATCACACACACACCCACCCATCATCACACACACCCACCCATCATCACACACACACCCACCCATCATCACACACACACCCATCATCTCACACACACACCCATCATCACACACACACACCCATCATCACACACACACACCCATCATCACACACACACACACCCATCATCACACACACACCCATCATCACACATGGTTGTGTGTTGCCCAAACTAAACTAAGTCTCTGCCCCGCTGGCTACTGACTGTCTATTAAGACTTAATGAAATGTACTGTCTATCTATATATCTCTATCTATCTATCTTAATAACAAATCCCTCAGGTCAACTGATAACACACACACACACACACAGATAACAGTCCCATTGAGCATTTTATTCTTTTCATACATGTTTTATTTATTTATATAAACAAAATGGGTTTTGGTCAATTTATCGGTTGTGATAATAGGATTCTACCACGTCTCTCACACACACACACACACACACACACACACACACACACACACACGTCTACCCGGATTAAAGAACGTGCTGGCTAATATGAAAGAGACTATGATGAGAAACATTAAGCAGCCTAAAGCAGGTTGTCTCTCTTATCCAAGACCTCCACCAACAGTCGCTGTATCACAGAGCCATCAGTTCCATGTAGGCTGTCTGAGCTTCCTTAAAGGGGGACATCAGGATACTGGTAGGGGCCCTTAATCTACTTCCCCAGAGTCACATGAACTCCTGGATACCATGTAGATGGTCTGAGCTTCCTTAAAGGGGGACATCAGGATACTGGTAGGGGCCCTTAATCTACTTCCCCAGAGTCACATGAACTCCTGGATACCATGTAGATGGTCTGAGCCTCCTTAAAGGGGATGTCAGGATACTGGTAGGGGCCCTTAATCTACTTCCCCAGAGTCACATGAACTCCTGGATACCATGTAGATGGTCTGAGCCTCCTTAAAGGGGATGTCAGGATACTGGTAGGGGCCCTTAATCTACTTCCCCAGAGTCACATGAACTCCTGGATACCATGTAGATGGTCTCCACGGGCAGTTTGAAGGCAGTTGCTATCTAGCAAAAATGCTAACTAGCGTTAGCGCAATGATAAAGTCTACTGTAGTTAGCGTCAGCTCGCTAAACTACCTCTTGACTTCCTTCAGAACGGCCACAGAGACAGTAGTTTCCACCAGTTCATCTGACACACAAACACACACTACCTTGGTGAGCAGCAACACTCTCTTCTGTAGTCGTCTGACCAGTGATTCCTGGGTCTCCCTCTTCTTCTGTTCTTCCAGAGCTTTAGAACGTAGCGACAACAGCTCCCCTGGAGGTCAGCCTTAGAACGCTCCACTGACCTACAGCTGGGGGAGAGAGAGCTTTAGAATGTAGACAACAGCTCCGCCTGGAGGCCAGCCTGGGGGAGAAGGACAAGGGGGACTCTAAACCCCCCTCTTTCTCTTCAGTCCCTCTTAATGGGTGCGTTCCATTAATTATACATTGTCCCTAAGTGTGCACCTGTTCACTGCTTCCCACTAATCTTAAAGCATTGGATTGGGAGGAATGAACAAGAGGAAGCTTCCACCAGGCTTCACTAAACCTCATTTCCTTTCAAATCAGTGAAGGGAAGTGAACACAGAGGAAGGAGAGATATCCTCCCTGTTCTCTCTACTTTCCTCAGTCCTTCTCGTTCCGGCTTCCTCCTCCTCCCTCTCCACCCTCCCCCTGCACTCCATCTCTCCTCGTTATCTAGTGCTTCTAAACAGTGTTATATTTCATAATTAGCTCCGTATGGATCAAGAGAGGGTAGCTCGTTAGCTAACGACGAGCACAAACACACACAGAAACACACACCTCTATGCTGGGGATTAGTGTAGCGGTACTAACGAAGTCAAGATGAGTCTAATTAGCTGTCTGACTATTTAGATCAAACCCACACTACTGGGGGAGAGAAAGAAGGAGAGCTGGGGAAGGAGGGGAGAGAAAGAAGGAGAGCTGGGGAGAGAAAGAAGGAGAGCTGGGGAAGGAGGGGGAGAGAAAGAAGGAGAGCTGGGGAAGGAGGGGGAGAGAAAGAAGGAGAGCTGGGGAAGGAGGGGGGGAGAGAAAGAAGGAGAGCTGGGGAAGGAGGGGGAGAGAAAGAAGGAGAGCTGGGGAAGGAGGGGGAGAGAAAGAAGGAGAGCTGGGGAAGGAGGGGGAGAGAAAGAAGGAGAGCTGGGGAAAGGGTGGGAGGGGGAGAGAGAAGGAGAGCTGGGGAAGGGGTAGGAGGGGGAGAGAAAGAAGGAGAGGGGGAAAGGGGGAGAGAAAGAAGGACAGCTGGGGAGGGGGAAGGAGGGGGAGAGAAAGAAGGAGAGCTGGGGGGCACGCTAACTAAACAGAGCATCTGATACCTACAGTTCTATAGCACGCTAACAGAGCATCATACCTATAGTCCTATAGCACGCTAACTAAACAGAGCATCTGATATCTACAGTTCTATAGCACGCTAACAGAGCATCTGATACCTATAGTCCTATAGCACGCTAACAGAGCATCTGATACCTGTAGTTCTATAGCACGCTAACTAAACAGAGCATCTGATACCTACAGTTCTATAGCAAGCTAACAGAGCATCTGATACCTATAGTCCTATAGCACGCTAACTAAACAGAGCATCTGATACCTATAGTCCTATAGCACGCTAACAGAGCATCTGATACCTATAGTCCTATAGCACGCTAACAGAGCATCTGATACCTATAGTCCTATAGCACGCTAACAGAGCATCTGATACCTATAGTTCTATAGCACGCTAACAGAGCATCTGATACCTATAGTTCTATAGCACGCTAACTAAACAGAGCATCTGATACCTATAGTTCTATAGCACGCTAACTAAACAGAGCATCTGATACCTATAGTTCTATAGCACGCTAACAGAGCATCTGATACCTAGAGTTCTATAGCACGCTAACAGAGCATCTGATACCTACAGTTCTATAGCACACTAACTAAACAGAGCATCTGATACCTACAGTTCTATAGCACGCTAACTAAACAGAGCATCTGATACCTATAGTTCTATAGCATGCTAACTAAACAGAGCATCTGATACCTATAGTTCTATAGCACGCTAACTAAACAGAGCATCTGATACCTATAGTTCTATAGCACGCTAACAGAGCATCTGATACCTATAGTTCTATAGCACGCTAACAGAGCATCATACCTATAGTCCTATAGCACGCTAACTAAACAGAGCATCTGATACCTACAGTTCTATAGCACGCTAACAGAGCATCTGATACCTATAGTTCTATAGCATGCTAACTAAACAGAGCATCTGATACCGCACGCTAACTAAACAGAGCATCTGATACCTATAGTTCTATAGCATGCTAACTAAACAGAGCATCTGATACCTACAGTTCTATAGCACGCTAACTAAACAGAGCATCTGATACCTATAGTTCTATAGCACGCTAACTAAACAGAGCATCTGATACCTATAGTTCTATAGCACGCTAACAGAGCATCTGATACCTATAGTTCTATAGCACGCTAACAGAGCATCTGATACCTATAGCTCTATAGCACGCTAACAGAGCATCTGATACCTATAGCTCTATAGCACGCTAACAGAGCATCTGATACCTATAGTTCTATAGCACGCTAACAGAGCATCTGATACCTACAGTTCTATAGCACGCTAACTAAACAGAGCATCTGATACCTATAGTTCTATAGCACCCTAACAGAGCATCTGATACCTACAGTTCTATAGCATGCTAACTAAACAGAGCATCTGATACCTATAGTTCTATAGCACGCTAACAGAGCATCTGATACCTATAGTTCTATAGCACGCTAACAGAGCATCTGATACCTATAGTTCTATAGCACGCTAACAGAGCATCTGATACCTATAGTTCTATAGCACGCTAACAGAGCATCTGATACCTATAGTTCTATAGCACGCTAACAGAGCATCTGATACCTACAGTTCTATAGCACGCTAACTAAACAGAGCATCTGATACCTACAGTTCTATAGCACGCTAACAGAGCATCTGATACCTATAGTTCTATAGCATGCTAACTAAACAGAGCATCTGATACCTATAGTTCTATAGCACGCTAACAGAGCATCTGATACCTACAGTTCTATAGCACGCTAACTAAACAGAGCATCTGATACCTATAGTTCTATAGCACGCTAACTAAACAGAGCATCTGATACCTACAGTTCTATAGCACGCTAACTAAACAGAGCATCTGATACCTATAGTTCTATAGCACGCTAACAGAGCATCTGATACCTATAGTTCTATGGCACGCTAACTAAACAGAGCATCTGATACCTATAGTTCTATAGCACGCTAACAGAGCATCTGATACCTATAGCTCTATAGCACGCTAACAGAGCACCTGATACCTATAGCTCTATAGCACGCTAACAGAGCATCTGATACCTATAGTTCTATAGCACGCTAACAGAGCATCTGATACCTATAGTTCTATAGCACGCTAACAGAGCATCTGATACCTATAGTTCTATAGCACGCTAACAGAGCATCTGATACCTATAGTTCTATAGCACGCTAACAGAGCATCTGATACCTATAGTTCTATAGCACGCTAACAGAGCATCTGATACCTATAGTTCTATAGCACGCTAACAGAGCATCTGATACCTATAGTTCTATAGCACGCTAATAGAGCATCTGATACCTATAGTTCTATAGCACGCTAACAGAGCATCTGATACCTATAGTTCTATAGCACGCTAACAGAGCATCTGATACCTATAGTCCTATAGCACGCTAACAGAGCATCTGATACCTATAGTTCTATAGCACGCTAACTAAACAGAGCATCTGATACCTATAGTTCTATAGCACGCTAACTAAACAGAGCATCTGATACCTATAGTTCTATAGCACGCTAACAGAGCATCTGATACCTATAGTTCTATAGCACGCTAACTAAACAGAGCATCTGATACCTATAGTTCTATAGCACGCTAACTAAACAGAGCATCTGATACCTATAGTTCTATAGCACGCTAACAGAGCATCTGATACCTATAGTTCTATAGCACGCTAACTAAACAGAGCATCTGATACCTATAGTTCTATAGCACGCTAACTAAACAGAGCATTTGATACCTACAGTTCTATAGCACGCTAACAGAGCATCTGATACCTACAGTTCTATAGCACGCTAACAGAGCATCTGATACCTACAGTTCTATAGCACGCTAACAGAGCATCT
The DNA here is from genome assembly GCF_018296145.1 of Oncorhynchus tshawytscha. Classification (NCBI taxonomy): domain Eukaryota; kingdom Metazoa; phylum Chordata; class Actinopteri; order Salmoniformes; family Salmonidae; genus Oncorhynchus; species Oncorhynchus tshawytscha. The sequence goes on from NW_024609575.1 coordinate 8,291, forward strand.
GATACCTATAGTTCTATAGCACGCTAACAGAGCATCTGATACCTACAGTTCTATAGCACGCTAACAGAGCATCTGATACCTACAGTTCTATAGCACGCTAACAGAGCATCTGATACCTACAGTTCTATAGCACGCTAACAGAGCATCTGATACCTACAGTTCTATAGCACGCTAACAGAGCATCTGATACCTATAGTTCTATAGCACGCTAACAGAGCATCTGATACCTATAGTCCTATAGCACGCTAACTAAACAGAGCATCTGATACCTATAGTTCTATAGCACGCTAACAGAGCATCTGATACCTATAGTCCTATAGCACGCTAACTAAACAGAGCATCTGATACCTATAGTTCTATAGCACGCTAACAGAGCATCTGATACCTATAGTTCTATAGCACGCTAACTAAACAGAACAAATATATAACTTAAAACGTTAAAGTGACATCCCTATTAGTGAGCATTTGTCCTTTGCCAAGATAATCAATCCAGGTGTGGCATATGAAGAAGCTGATGCAGCATCATGATGTGTGTGTTACCTGCTGGTGAGAGTGTAGTTGTGTTGTTTGACAGCGATCTCTCGTTGTTGGATCTGAATCACCTCTCTGGACAGATCCTCTGGTGTCCTGCAGGGGACACAACACGCAGTTAACACACTGTACAGAGGAGAGAGGAGGACAGAGAGGAGGACAGAGAGGAGGACAGAGGACAGAGAGGAGGACAGATCCTCTGGTGTGCTGTAGGGGACACAACACACAGTTAACACACTGCATGTTTATCCATAGAGCTCAGAGAGACAGACGTCATGGATTAGACATTCTGATAAACCACGTCAACCTCCTACCCTGCTGAGAGAGAGCAACCTCCTACCCTGCTGAGACAGAGAGCAGGAAAGAGAGGAGGACAGGGGGAACAGAGCAGGAGTGGAGGAGAGAGGACAGGGGGAAGAGAGATCAGAGGAGGAGGAGAGAGGGAAGAGAGAGGAGGAGAGAGGGGAGAGAGGAGGACAGAGAGAAGAGAGGAGGAGAGATGAGGACAGAGAAGAGAGGAGGAGAGATGAGGACAGAGGGAAGAGAGAGCAGGAGAGGAGGAGAGAGTGAAGAGAGGAGGAGAGAGTGAAGAGAGGAGGAGAGAGTGAAGAGAGGAGGAGAGAGGGAAGAGAGGAGGACAGAGGGAAGAGAGATGAGGAATAATTAGTGTGAGAGAACAGACAGATGGGTAGGTTCTAAAGAGATCACACAGCTTGTCAAAGTGCTCCAGTCTCCAGTCCTAAAGCTTAACTGATGGAGCTCGAATACAGCAGCTCAATTAACCAACACCGTCGGTTACTAAAGAAGCACCCTATTCCCTATATAGAACACTACTGTTGACCAGAGCCCTATTCCCTATATAGAACACTACTATAGACCAGAGCCCTATATAGAACACTACTATAGACCAGAGCCCTATTCCCTATATAGAACACTACTATAGACCAGAGCCCTATATAGAACACTACTATAGACCAGAGCCCTATTCCTTATATAGAACACTACTATAGACCAGAGCCCTATTCCCTATATAGAACACTACTATAGACCAGAGCCCTATTCCCTATATAGAACACTACTATAGACCAGAGCCCTATATAGAACACTACTATAGACCAGAGCCCTATTCCCTATATAGAACACTACTATAGACCAGAGCCCTATTCCCTATATAGAACACTACTATAGACCAGAGCCCTATTCCTTATATAGAACACTACTATAGACCAGAGCCCTATTCCTTATATAGAACACTACTATAGACCAGAGCCCTATTCCCTATATAGAACACTACTTTTGACCAGAGCCCTATTCCCTATATAGAACACTACTATAGACCAGAGCCCTATTCCCTATATAGAATACTACTATAGACCAGAGCCCTATTCCCTATATAGAATACTACTATAGACCAGAGCCCTATTCCCTATATAGAACACTACTATAGACCAGAGCCCTATTCCTTATATAGAACACTACTATAGACCAGAGCCCTATTCCCTATATAGAACACTACTTTTGACCAGAGCCCTATTCCCTATATAGAACACTACTTTTGACCAGGGTCCATAGGGAATCAGGTGCCATTTGCGAAAATTGCTGAATCTAAACTCTCCGGAAGATTCTATTCTTTCAAGTCCTTAAAGACAAACTATTAAAATGATTTCCACCAGCTTCCCTTCTCAAATTACACAGTCTGGAGCAGTGATTACTACCCTGTTAATCACCGTGACAGTTTATTAAATGGTTACTACCCTGTTAAACACTGTGACAGTTTATTACTGGTTACTACCCTGTGTATTACTGGTTACTACCCTGTGTATTAATGGTTACTACCCTGTGTATTAATGGTTACTACCCTGTGTATTAATGGTTACTACCCTGTGTATTAATGGTTACTACCCTGTGTATTAATGGTTACTACCCTGTTAAACACTGACAGTTTATTAATGGTTACTACCCTGTTAAACACTGTGACAGTTTATTAATGGTTACTACCCTGTTAAACACTGTGACAGTTTATTACTGGTTACTACCCTGTGTATTAGTGGTTACTACCCTGTGTATTAGTGGTTACTACCCTGTGTATTAGTGGTTACTACCCTGTTAAACACTGTGACAGTTTATTACTGGTTACTACCCTGTTAAACACTGTGACAGTTTATTACTGGTTACTACCCTGTGTATTACTGGTTACTACCCTGTGTATTAGTGGTTACTACCCTGTTAAACACTGTGACAGTTTATTACTGGTTACTACCCTGTTAAACACTGTGACAGTTTATTAATGGTTACTACCCTGTTAAACACTGTGACAGTTTATTACTGGTTACTACCCTGTGTATTAGTGGTTACTACCCTGTGTATTAGTGGTTACTACCCTGTGTATTAGTGGTTACTACCCTGTTAAACACTGACAGTTTATTAATGGTTACTACCCTGTTAAACACTGACAGTTTATTACTGGTTACTACCCTGTGTATTAGTGGTTACTACCCTGTGTATTAGTGGTTACTACCCTGTGTATTAGTGGTTACTACCCTGTTAAACACTGTGACAGTTTATTACTGGTTACTACCCTGTGTATTAGTGATTACTACCCTGTGTATTAATGGTTACTACCCTGTGTATTAATGGTTACTACCCTGTGTATTAATGGTTACTACCCTGTTATACACCGTGACAGTTTATTAATGGTTACTACCCTGTGTATTAATGGTTACTACCCTGTGTATTAATGGTTACTACCCTGTGTATTAATGGTTACTACCCTGTGTATTAATGGTTACTACCCTGTGTATTAATGGTTACTACCCTGTGTATTAATGGTTACTACCCTGTGTATTAATGGTTACTACCCTGTGTATTAATGGTTACTACCCTGTGTATTACTGGTTACTACCCTGTGTATTACTGGTTACTACCCTGTGTATTAATGGTTACTACCCTGTGTATTAATGGTTACTACCCTGTTAAACACTGACAGTTTATTAGTGGTTACTACCCTGTGTATTACTGGTTACTACCCTGTTAAACACTGTGACAGTTTATTAATGGTTACTACCCTGTTAAACACTGTGACAGTTTATTAATGGTTACTACCCTGTGTATTAGTGGTTACTACCCTGTGTATTAATGGTTACTACCCTGTGTATTACTGGTTACTACCCTGTTAAACACTGACAGTTTATTAATGGTTACTACCCTGTTAAACACTGTGACAGTTTATTAATGGTTACTACCCTGTGTATTAGTGGTTACTACCCTGTTAAACACTGTGACAGTTTATTAATGGTTACTACCCTGTGTATTACTGGTTACTACCCTGTGTATTACTGGTTACTACCCTGTTAAACACTGTGACAGTTTATTACTGGTTACTACCCTGTGTATTACTGGTTACTACCCTGTGTATTACTGGTTACTACCCTGTTAAACACTGACAGTTTATTACTGGTTACTACCCTGTGTATTACTGGTTACTACCCTGTGTATTACTGGTTACTACCCTGTTAAACACTGACAGTTTATTACTGGTTACTACCCTGTGTATTAATGGTTACTACCCTGTGTATTAGTGGTTACTACCCTGTTAAACACTGTGACAGTTTATTAATGGTTACTACCCTGTGTATTACTGGTTACTACCCTGTGTATTAGTGGTTACTACCCTGTTAAACACTGACAGTTTATTAATGGTTACTACCCTGTTAAACACTGTGACAGTTTATTAATGGTTACTACCCTGTTAAACACTGTGACAGTTTATTAATGGTTACTACCCTGTGTATTAATGGTTACTACCCTGTGTATTAATGGTTACTACCCTGTGTATTAATGGTTACTACCCTGTGTATTAATGGTTACTACCCTGTTAAACACTGACAGTTTATTAATGGTTACTACCCTGTGTATTACTGGTTACTACCCTGTTAAACACTGTGACAGTTTATTAATGGTTACTACCCTGTTAAACACTGTGACAGTTTATTACTGGTTACTACCCTGTGTATTAGTGGTTACTACCCTGTTAAACACTGTGACAGTTTATTACTGGTTACTACCCTGTGTATTACTGGTTACTACCCTGTGTATTAGTGGTTACTACCCTGTTAAACACTGTGACAGTTTATTACTGGTTACTACCCTGTGTATTAGTGGTTACTACCCTGTTATACACCGTGACAGTTTATTACTGGTTACTACCCTGTGTATTAGTGGTTACTACCCTGTTATACACCGTGACAGTTTATTACTGGTTACTACCCTGTGTATTAATGGTTACTACCCTGTGTATTAGTGGTTACTACCCTGTTAAACACCGTGACAGTTTATTAATGGTTGCTATGCTATGGTTGCTATGCTAATGCTATGCTAATGCTATGTGAGAGTATCGTATGGGGGGGGGGTAATGCTATGTGGGGGGGTAATGCTATGTGAGATTATCGTATGGGAGAGAGAGGGGGGTAATGCTATGTGAGAGTATCGTATGGGAGAGAGAGGGGGTAATGCTATGTGAGAGAGAGAGGGGGGGTAATGCTATGTGAGAGTATCGTATGGGAGAGAGGGGGTAATGCTATGTATCAGTATCGTATGGGAGAGAGGGGGTAATGCTATGTGAGGGGGGTAAATGCTATGTGAGATTATCGTATGGGGAGAGGGGGGTAATGCTATGTGAGAGAGAGGGGGTAATGCTATGTGAGATTATTGTATGGGAGAGAGGGGGGTAATGCTATGTGAGAGTATCGTATGGGAGAGAGAGGGGGTAATGCTATGTGAGAGTATCGTATGGGAGAGAGAGGGGGTAATGCTATGTGAGAGAGAGAGGGGGGTAATGCTATGTGAGAGTATCGTATGGGAGAGAGGGGGTAATGCTATGTACCAGTATCGTATGGGAGAGAGGGGGGTAATGCTATGTGGGGGGGGTAAATGCTATGTGAGATTATCGTATGGGAGAGAGGGGGTAATGCTATGTGAGAGTATCGTATGGGAGAGAGGGGGTAATGCTATGTGAGATTATCGTATGGGAGAGAGGGGGTAATGCTATGTGAGATTATCGTATGGGAGAGAGGGGGTAATGCTATGTGAGGGGGTAATGCTATGTGAGATTATCGTATGGGAGAGAGGGGGTAATGCTATGTGAGAGTATCGTATGGGAGAGGGGGGGTAATGCTATGTGAGGGGGTAATGCTATGTGAGATTATCGTATGGGAGAGGGGGTAATGCTATGTGAGATTATCGTATGGGAGAGTGGGGGTAATGCTATGTGAGATTATCGTATGGGAGAGAGGGGGTAATGCTATGTGAGGGGGTAATGTTATGTGAGATTATCGTATGGGAGAGAGGGGGGTAATGCTATGTGAGAGTATCGTATGGGAGAGAGGGGGGTAATGCTATGTGAGAGTATCGTATGGGAGAGAGGGGGGTAATGCTATGTGAGGGGGAGTAATGCTATGTGAGATTATCGTATGGGAGAGAGGGGGTAATGCTATGTGAGATTATCGTATGGGAGAGAGGGGGTAATGCTATGTGAGATTATCGTATGGGAGAGAGGGGGGTAATGCTATGTGAGATTATCGTATGGGAGAGAGGGGGTAATGCTATGTGAGATTATCGTATGGGAGAGAGGGGGGTAATGCTATGTATCAGTATCGTATGGGAGAGAGGGGGTAATGCTATGTGAGAGTATCGTATGGGAGAGGGGGTAATGCTATGTGAGAGTATCGTATGGGAGGGGGGTAATGCTATGTGAGATTATCGTATGGGGAGAGAGGGGTAATGCTATGTGAGAGTATCGTATGGGGAGAGAGGGGGGTAATGCTATGTGAGAGTATCGTATGGGAGAGAGGGGGTAATGCTATGTGAGATTATCGTATGGGAGAGAGGGGGTAATGCTATGTGAGGGGGGTAAATGCTATGTGAGATTATCGTATGGGAGAGAGGGGGGTAATGCTATGTGAGAGTATCGTATGGGAGAGAGTGGGGGTAATGCTATGTGAGAGTATCGTATGGGAGAGGGGGGTAATGCTATGTATCAGTATCGTATGGGAGAGAGGGGGGTAATGCTATGTGAGAGTATCGTATGGGAGAGAGGGGGGGGGTAATGTAGCAAGTTTTAAGTTCCTCGGCATACACATCACAGACAAACTGAATTGGTCCACTCACACAGACAGCATCGTGAAGAAGGCGCAGCAGCGCCTCTTCAACCTCAGGAGGCTGAAGAAATTCGGCTTGTCACCAAAAGCACTCACAAACTTCTACAGATGCACAATCGAGAGCATCCTGGCGGGCTGTATCACCGCCTGGTATGGCAACTGCACCGCCCTCAACCGTAAGGCTCTCCAGAGGGTAGTGAGGTCTGCACAACGCATCACCGGGGGCAAACTACCTGCCCTCCAGGACACCTACACCACCCGATGCTACAGGAAGGCCATAAAGATCATCAAGGACATCAACCACCCGAGCCACTGCCTGTTCACCCCGCTGCCATCCAGAAGGCGAGGTCAGTACAGGTGCATCAAAGCTGGGACCGAGAGACTGAAAAACAGCTTCTATCTCAAGGCCATCAGACTGTTAAACAGCCACCACTAACATTGAGTGGCTACTGCCAACACACTGTCAATGACACTGACTCTACTCCAGCCACTTTAATCATGGGAATTGATGGGAAATGATGTAAATATATCACTAGCCACTTTAAACAATGCTACTTTATATAATGTTACTTACCCTACATTGTTCATCTCATATGCATACGTTGATACTGTACTCTATATCATCGACTGCATCCTTATGTAATACATGTATCACTAGCCACTTTAACTATGCCACTTGGTTTACATACTTATCTCATATGTATATACTGTACTCGATATCATCTACTGTATCTTGCCTATGCTGCTCTGTACCATCACTCATTCATATATCCTTATGTACATATTCTTTATCCCCTTACACTGTGTATGACAGTAGTTTTTTTTTGAATTGTTAGTTAGATTACTTGCTCGTTATTACTGCATTGTTGGAACTAGAAGCACAAGCATTTCGCTACACTCGCATTAACATCTGCTAACCATGTGTATGTGACCAATAAAATTTGATTTGATTTGATTTGAGAGTATCGTATGGGAGAGAGGGGGGTAATGCTATGTATCAGTATCGTATGGGAGAGAGGGGGGTAATGCTATGTGAGAGTATCGTATGGGAGAGAGAACGAGAAAACTTGCACCATTTAACATTCAATTCACACAGTTTATTAGGTACAGCCATGTTTCTGAAACACTGGATCCGGTGCAGCAGGCACTGAGGACCATACCACGCTCAACGTCTCTCAGGTCACTCGTTTTCCCATCCTAACGTTCAATCAAACAGTAACTGAATGCCTCGATGCCTGTCTGCCTGCTTTATATAGACTCCCTGTCTGTAGGAACCATCTATTTTGGTGAACAAGGTGATGTATCTAATAATCTGGCCACTCAGTGTACATCAAACACTGGGGTAGTCATGAGAGAAAAATATAGTGTGTGTGTCTGTGTGTGTGTGTTAGATGCAGTGCAGTGTTTGTAATGTGTCTGATGTGCTTCGCTGCTCATGTGGAAACATGCAATCATTCTGTCATTACAGGCTTTCAGCACAGAACACACACACACACACACACACACAAAGCAAACAAATAAAACGTCACTCTTCACAGAGAGAATGAGGCACCAGTATTTTTCATGACTCAAGAGCTCCACCCAGTGGTGAAATATTATACTACAGACATTCCACCCAGTGGTGAAATATTATACTACAGACATTCCACCCAGTGGTGAAATATTATACTACAGACATTCCACCCAGTGGTGAAATATTATACTAGAGACATTCCACCCAGTGGTGAAATATTATACTACAGACATTCCACCCAGTGGTGAAATATTATACTACAGACATTCCACCCAGTGGTGAAACATTCCACCCAGTGGTGAAATATTATACTACAGACAGAGACATTCCACCCAGTGGTGAAATATTATACTACAGACATTCCACCCAGTGGTGAAATATTATACTACAGACATTCCACCCAGTGGTGAAATATTATACTACAGACATTCCACCCAGTGGTGAAATATTATACTAGAGACATTCCACCCAGTGGTGAAATATTATACTAGAGACATTCCACCCAGTGGTGAAATATTATACTAGAGACATTCCACCCAGTGGTGAAATATTATATACAGACAGAGACATTCCACCCAGTGGTGAAATATTATACTAGACATTCCACCCAGTGGTGAAATATTATACTAGAGACATTCCACCCAGTGGTGAAATATTATACTAGAGACATTCCACCCAGTGGTGAAATATTATACTACAGACATTCCACCCAGTGGTGAAATATTATACTACAGACAGAGACATTCCACCCACCAGAGACATTCCACCCAGTGGAAATATTATACTGGTGAAATATTATACTACAGAGACATTCCACCCAGTGGTGAAATATTATACTACAGACAGAGACATTCCACCCAGTGGTGAAATATTATACTAGAGACATTCCACCCAGTGGTGAAATATTATACTACAGACAGAGACATTCCACCCAGTGGTGAAATATTATACTAGACAGAGACATTCCACCAGTGGTGACCCAGTGGTGAAATATTATACATTCCACCCAGTGGTGACAGAGACATTCCACCCAGTGGTGAAATATTATACTACAGACAGAGACATTCCACCCAGTGGTGAAATATTATACTACAGAGACATTCCACCCAGTGGTGAAATATTATACTACAGACATTCCACCCAGTGGTGAAATATTATTCCAGACATTCCACCCAGTGGTGAAATATTATACTACAGACAGAGACATTCCACCCAGTGGTGAAATATTATACTACAGACAGAGACATTCCACCCAGTGGTGAAATATTATACTACAGACAGAGACATTCCACCCAGTGGTGAAATATTATACTACAGACAGAGACATTCCACCCAGTGGTGAAATATTATACTCAGACATTCCACCCAGTGGTGAAATATTATACTACAGACAGAGACATTCCACCCAGACAGAGACATTCCACCCAGTGGTGAAATATTATACTACAGACAGAGACATTCCACCCAGTGGTGAAATATTATACTACAGACAGAGACATTCCACCCAGTGGTGAAATATTATACTACAGACAGAGACATTCCACCCAGTGGTGAAATATTATACTACAGACAGAGACATTCCACCCAGTGGTGAAATATTATACTACAGACATTCCACCCAGTGGTGAAATATTATACTACAGACATTCCACCCAGTGGTGAAATATTATACTACAGACATTCCACCCAGTGGTGACAGACATTCCACCCAGTGGTGAAATATTATACTAGAGACATTCCACCCAGTGGTGAAATATTATACTAGAGACATTCCACCCAGTGGTGAAATATTATACTAGAGACATTCCACCCAGTGGTGAAATATTATACTACAGACAGAGACATTCCACCCAGTGGTGAAATATTATACTACAGACAGAGACATTCCACCCAGTGGTGAAATATTATACTAGAGACATTCCACCCAGTGGTGAAATATTATACTACAGACATTCCACCCAGTGGTGAAATATTATACTACAGACATTCCACCCAGTGGTGAAATATTATACTACAGACATTCCACCCAGTGGTGAAATATTATACTACAGACATTCCACCCAGTGGTGAAATATTATACTACAGACAGAGACATTCCACCCAGTGGTGAAATATTATACTACAGACATTCCACCCAGTGGTGAAATATTATACTACAGACATTCCACCCAGTGGTGAAATATTATACTAGAGACATTCCACCCAGTGGTGAAATATTATACTAGAGACATTCCACCCAGTGGTGAAATATTATACTACAGACAGAGACATTCCACCCAGTGGTGAAATATTATACTACAGACAGAGACATTCCACCCAGTGGTGAAATATTATACTACAGACAGAGACATTCCACCCAGTGGTGAAATATTATACTACAGACATTCCACCCAGTGGTGAAATATTATACTACAGACATTCCACCCAGTGGTGAAATATTATACTACAGACATTCCACCCAGTGGTGAAATATTATACTACAGACATTCCACCCAGTGGTGAAATATTATACTAGAGACATTCCACCCAGTGGTGAAATATTATACTAGAGACATTCCACCCAGTGGTGAAATATTATACTACAGACAGAGACATTCCACCCAGTGGTGAAATATTATACTACAGACAGAGACATTCCACCCAGTGGTGAAATATTATACTAGAGACATTCCACCCAGTGGTGAAATATTATACTACAGACATTCCACCCAGTGGTGAAATATTATACTACAGACATTCCACCCAGTGGTGAAATATTATACTAGAGACAGAGACATTCCACCCAGTGGTGAAATATTATACTAGAGACATTCCACCCAGTGGTGAAATATTATACTACAGACAGAGACATTCCACCCAGTGGTGAAATATTATACTACAGACAGAGACATTCCACCCAGTGGTGAAATATTATACTAGAGACAGAGACATTCCACCCAGTGGTGAAATATTATACTACAGAGACATTCCACCCAGTGGTGAAATATTATACTACAGACAGAGACATTCCACCCAGTGGTGAAATATTATACTAGAGACATTCCACCCAGTGGTGAAAATTATTACAGACATACCCTACAAGAGACATTCCACCCAGTGGTGAAATATTATACTACAGACATTCCACCCAGTGGTGAAATATTATACTACAGACATTCTACCCAGTGGTGAAATATTATACTACAGACAGAGACATTCCACCCAGTGGTGAAATATTATACTACAGACAGAGACATTCCACCCAGTGGTGAAATATTATACTAGAGACATTCCACCCAGTGGTGAAATATTATACTACAGACATTCTACCCAGTGGTGAAATATTATACTAGAGACATTCCACCCAGTGGTGAAATATTATACTACAGACATTCCACCCAGTGGTGAAATATTATACTACAGACAGAGACATTCCACCCAGTGGTGAAATATTATACTAGAGACATTCCACCCAGTGGTGAAATATTATACTACAGACATTCCACCCAGTGGTGAAATATTATACTACAGACATTCCACCCAGTGGTGAAATATTATACTACAGACATTCCACCCAGTGGTGAAATATTATACTACAGACATTCCACCCAGTGGTGAAATATTATACTACAGACATTCCACCCAGTGGTGAAATATTATACTACAGACATTCCACCCAGTGGTGAAATATTATACTAGAGACATTCCACCCAGTGGTGAAATATTATACTAGAGACATTCCACCCAGTGGTGAAATATTATACTAGAGACATTCCACCCAGTGGTGAAATATTATACTACAGACATTCTACCCAGTGGTGAAATATTATACAAGAGACATTCCACCCAGTGGTGAAATATTATACTACAGACATTCCACCCAGTGGTGAAATATTATACTACAGACATTCTACCCAGTGGTGAAATATTATACTACAGACAGAGACATTCCACCCAGTGGTGAAATATTATACTACAGACATTCTACCCAGTGGTGAAATATTATACTAGAGACATTCCACCCAGTGGTGAAATATTATACTACAGACAGAGACATTCCACCCAGTGGTGAAATATTATACTAGAGACATTCCACCCAGTGGTGAAATATTATACTACAGACATTCCACCCAGTGGTGAAATATTATACTACAGACATTCCACCCAGTGGTGAAATATTATACTACAGACATTCCACCCAGTGGTGAAATATTATACTACAGACATTCCACCCAGTGGTGAAATATTATACTACAGACATTCCACCCAGTGGTGAAATATTATACTACAGACATTCCACCCAGTGGTGAAATATTATACTACAGACATTCCACCCAGTGGTGAAATATTATACTACAGACATTCCACCCAGTGGTGAAATATTATACTACAGACATTCCACCCAGTGGTGAAATATTATACTACAGACATTCCACCCAGTGGTGAAATATTATACTACAGACATTCCACCCAGTGGTGAAATATTATACTACAGACATTCCACCCAGTGGTGAAATATTATACTACAGACATTCCACCCAGTGGTGAAATATTATACTACAGACATTCCACCCAGTGGTGAAATATTATACTACAGACATTCCACCCAGTGGTGAAATATTATACTACAGACAGAGACATTCCACCCAGTGGTGAAATATTATACTACAGACAGAGACATTCCACCCAGTGGTGAAATATTATACTACAGACATTCCAACTGACCGTATGTTGAGTCCAGTAGACTGTCCCAGGTTCTCCCAGGCCTGCAGTTTCTGAGACAGTTTCTGAAGGAGGAGAGGAAGGAACCAGATGACACACCAGGGTGTAGGGATTCAAGGTTTCACATTTACAAATTCAACTACTATGCAGATTGTTTCCAACCCTGAGATTTGTTTGTCGCTAACCAGGGTAGCCTGGTGGTTAGAGGCAGGGTAGCCTGGTGGTTAGAGGCAGGGTAGCCTGGTGGTTAGAGGCAGGGTAGCCTGGTGGTTAGAGGCAGGGTTAGCCTAGTGGTTAGAGGCAGGGTAGCCTAGTGGTTAGAGGCAGGGTAGCCTGGTGCTTAGAGGCAGGGTAGCCTGGTGGTTAGAGGCAGGGTAGCCTGGTGCTTAGAGGCAGGGTAGCCTGGTGCTTAGAGGCAGGGTAGCCTGGTGCTTAGAGGCAGGGTAGCCTGGTGCTTAGAGGCAGGGTAGCCTGGTGGTTAGAGGCAGGGTAGCCTGGTGGTTAGAGGCAGGGTAGCCTGGTGGTTAGAGGCAGGGTAGCCTGGTGGTTAGAGGCAGGGTAGCCTGGTGGTTAGAGGCAGGGTAGCCTGGTGGTTAGAGGCAGGGTAGCCTGGTGGTTAGAGGCAGGGTAGCCTGGTGCTTAGAGGCAGGGTAGCCTGGTGGTTAGAGGCAGGGTAGCCTGGTGGTTAGAGGCAGGGTAGCCTGGTGGTTAGAGCATTGGACTAGTAACCGGAAGGTTGCGAGTTCAAATCCCCGAGCTGACAAGGTACAAATCTGTCGTTCTGCCCCTGAACAGGCAGTTAACCCACTGTTCCTAGGCCAGTTAACCCACTGTTCCTAGGCAGTAATTGAAAATAAGAATTTGTTCTTAACTGACTTGCCTAGTTAAATAAAAAAGGTACAAAAAATATATATTATTATTTATTTTTAAAGTTACGTTTCCATTTCAGTTGTGTATCAGAACAACCATTAGTTAGAACAGACGGCACACTGCAGCCCAGTTTAACATTTAGAAAACACAAACAGGTCACACACCTCCTTCTCCAGCTCCACGTTCACCATCTCCTCTTTCATCTTCTCCATCCGTTCTACCTTACGTCTCAAACCCTCCGTTTCCTCCTTCAGCAGGATCACGTTCTCCCTCGTCTCCCTGGGATACAGAATGAGTGGAGACAGTGAGAGAGAGAGAGAGAGGTTTAAGTGACATTAATGATAGTTGTCTTCTTTTACAACCTACAAATAATCTCTTAGCTGTCCTGCTCCATGTGTTCTAGTAGTGTTACCTGAGGTAAACATTCTCCTCCCTTAGCTGTCGGAGCTCCTTGTCCATATCCGGGACCCTAGCGACCTCTGACCTCATGTTCTTCACTATGACAACATCCTGTTCCTGCAGAGCCAACTTCCTCTCCAACTCCTGGGAGGGGTGGGGGGGGGGGAGAGACACACACAGACACACACCTTTGAGTTGTATTCTCCGCTCATGAAAGAGAGATTTAATGACCATCTGAAAGGTGAACATGGTGGAGTTTGAGGTTGTGTGTTAGACTGAAGGGTTAATAGCATCTCTTCATTTGATGGCAGGTCATTTAAACCCAGAAACAATAAATGGTGATTACATTGAGAGTTTATAAAGCCTACAGAGGACAGAGTTTAAACCCAGAAACAATAAATGGTGATTCCATTGAGAGTTTATAAAGCCTACAGAGGACAGAGTTTAAACCCAGAAACAATAAATGGTGATTACATTGCATAACAAATTACCACTTAACTTCCCAGATGACACTTTGGAGAGAACACACACGGATGCCAAGATAAGCAGAAGCAAAAGAAATGGACCTGCACCTGTTCAACAGCTCAAAACCTCTACAGGCATATAAAGCACCACAGAATAAACAAGATTGATACTTCAGTCCTTCTCCTAGTACCAACTCTAGTCCCAATCTCAACCCCAGTCCTTATCCTAACCTAGCTCCCCAACTCTAGTCCCAATCTCAACCCCAGTCCTAATCCTAATCTAGCTCCAACTCTAGTCCCAATCTCAACCCCAGTCCTAATCCTAATCTAGCTCCAACTCTAGTCCCAATCTCAACCCCAGTCCTAATCCTGACCTAACTCCACCTCTAGTCCCAATCTCAATCCCAGTCCTAATCCAGCTCCAACTCTAGTCCCAATCTCAACCCCAGTCCTAACGCTAACCTAGCTCGAACTCTAGTCCCAATCTCAACCCCAGTCTTAATCCTAACCTAGCTCCAACTCCAGTCCCAATCCCAGTCCTAATCTAGCTCCGCAACTCTAGTCCCAATCTCAACCCCAGTCCTAACCTAGCTCCAACTCTAGTCCCAATCTCAACCCCAGTCCTAACCTAGCTCCAACTCTAGTCCCAATCTCAATCCCTGTCCTAATCCTAACCTAGCTCCCCAACTCTAGTCCCAATATCAACCCCAGTCTTAATCCTAACCTAGCTCCAACTCCAGTCCCAATCCCAGTCCTAATCTAGCTCCCCAACTCTAGTCCCAATCTCAACCCTAGTCCTAAATTGAATTCAGGTACAATCAGTTTCAATCTTCATACATCAGTCCCAACCTCCTAGTTTTCTAAACCTAGTCCCAATCTGAACTGTATTAATACCAATCTTAATCTAGACATCATTAATTTTAGTCCTACTTTGAACAACAATAATCCTAGCCTCACCTTAATCTTGAGTTCGTGGTCGGAGCAGGTGGATGATGCTAACTGGAGGGCCTGGCACCGCTGAGACACTTCCTGGTACTTCCTGTAAAGAGGACCAGTCAGGGGGGGAGGAAATCCAGGCAGGACCAATCAGAAGAAAGGAAATCCAGGAAGTAGTGTGTGTTACCTGTGTTGTAGCTCCACTTGTTCCTGTAGTCCCTGGTTCTCCAGTGTCTGGTTAGAGATGGTGTTGTCCCGCGTCTGGACCTGCTGCTTCAGGTCCCGGATCTCATCCTTTAAACCGCTCACCGTCTAGAGGGACAAATAACACATAGTGTAGTCATCAACCTCATCCTCAATCTCATCCTTTAAACCGCTCGCCGTCTACAGAGACAAATAACACATAGTGAAGTCATCAACCTCATCCTCAACCTCATCCTCAACCTCATCCTCAACCTCATCCTCATCCTCATCCTCAACCTCATCCTCAACCTCATCCTCATCCTCAACCTCATCCTCAACCTCAACCTCATCCTCAACCTCATCCTCATCCTCAACCTCATCCTCATCCTCAACCTCATCCTCAACCTCATCCTCAACCTCAACCTCAACCTCATCCTCAACCTCATCCTCAACCTCATCCTCAACCTCAACCTCATCCTCAACCTCATCCTCAACCTCATCCTCAACCTCATCCTCAACCTCATCCTTTAAACCGCTCGCCGTCTAACACATAGTGAAGTCATCAACCTCATCCACAATCTCATCCTTTAAACCGCTCATCCTCTACAGGGACAAATAACACATAGTGTAGTCATCAACCTCATCCTTTAAACCGCTCATCCTCTACAGGGACAAATAACACGTAGTGTAGTCATCAACCTCATCCTTTAAACAGCTCATCCTCTACAGGGACAAATGACACATAGTAAAGTCATCAACTTCATCCTTTAAACCTCTCATCCTCTACAGGGACAAATAACACATAGTGTAGTCATCAACCTCATCCTCAATCTCATCCTTTAAACCGCCTACAGGGACAAATAACACATAGTGTAGTCATCAACCTCATCCTTTAAACCGCTCATCCTCTACAGGGACAAATAACACAGTGTAGTCATCAACCTCATCCTTTAAACAGCTCATCCTCTACAGGGACAAATAACACATAGTGTAGTCATCAACCTCATCCTCAATCTCATCCTTTAAACCTCTCATCCTCTACAGGGACAAATGACACAGTGTAGTCATCAGCTGTGTGTGGTACTACCACTGCCTCCTGCGGGGACGCGGGCTGAGATTTAAAATATATTATACATAGAACAAATAATGAGTTACTCCACAGAAAAATAGTAATTTGACGATGTGAGACTTGAGACTTGAGGTCGACTGGTTAATTAGAGCGATTTCTAGTTTTCATAACAATCGGGAATTTCTGGACGCCGATTATGGCGCATTGCATTGCATTGCACGAGGAAACTGAGTAGCAGGCTGACCACCTGGTACGCGAGTGCAGTAGGAGCCAAGGTAAGTTGCCAGCTAGCGTTAAACTTATCTTGTAAAAAAAAAAAAATCAATCTTCACATAATCACTAGTTAACTACACATGGTTGATGATATTACTAGGTTAACTAGCTTGTCCTGCGTTGCCTGTTAATTTAGCATCGAGTCACAGCCTGCCAAACGGGGGATAATTTAACAAAAACACAATCATTGCACGAATGTACCCAACCATAAACATAAACGCCTCTAATAAAATCAATACACAGAAGTATATATTTTTTAAACCTGCATATTTAGCTAAAAGATATTCATTTTAGCAGGCAATATTAACAAGGGAAATTGTGTCACTTCTCTTGCGTTCATTGCACACAGAGTCAGGGTATATGCAACAGAGTGGGCCGCCTGGCTCGTTGCCAACTAATTTGCCAGAATTTTACATAACATTGAAGGTTGTGCAATGTAACAGGAATATTTAGACTAATGGATGCCACCCGTTAGATAAAATACAGAACGGTTCCGTATTTCACTGAAAGAATAAACGTCTTGTTTTCGAGATGATAGTTTCAGGATTTGACAATATTGATGACAAAAGGCTCGTATTTCTGTGTTTATTATATAATAATTAAATCTATGATTTGATATTTGATAGAGCAGTCTGAGTGGTGGCAGGCACTAAAGTGCCTATTAGAACATACAATAGTCAAAGGTATATGAAATACAAATGGTATAGAGAGAAATAGTCAACATGTCATAATTCCTATAATAACTACAACCTAAAACTTTCATATGTTCTCATGTTCTGAGCAAGGAACTTAAACTTTTAGCTTTTTTACATGGCACATATTGCACTTTTACTTTCTTCTCCAACACTGTGTTTTTGCATTATTTAAACCAAATTGAACATGTTTCATTATTTATTTGAGACAAAAGAGTTGATTCATGTATTATATAAAGTTAAAATAAAAGTGTTCATTCAGTATTGTTGTAATTGTCATTATTACAAATATATATATATAAAAATCGGCATTGGCTTTTTTGGTCCTCCAATAAATCTTTATCAGCATTGAAAAATCATCATCAGTCGACAACTAGTGGAGACATATAATCTGATCTCTGTTACAGGTGTACCTGGTTAGAGGAGTGATTTTATGCTATAATCTGATCTCTGTTACAGGTGTACCTGGTTAGAGGAGTGATTTTATGGTATAATCTGATCTCTGTTACAGGTGTACCTGGTTAGAGGAGTGATTTTATGCTATAATCTGATCTCTGTTACAGGTGTACCTGGTTAATGGAGTGATCTGATGGTATAATCTGATCTCTGTTACAGGTGTACCTGGTTAAAGGAGTGATCTGATGGTATAATCTGATCTCTGTTACAGGTGTACCTGGTTAAAGGAGTGATCTGATGGTATAATCTGATCTCTGTTACAGGTGTACCTGGTTAAAGGAGTGATCTGATGTTATAATCTGATCTCTGTAACAGGTGTACCTGGTTAAAGGAGTGATCTGATGGTATAATCTGATCTCTGTTACAGGTGTACCTGGTTAAAGGAGTGATCTGATGGTATAATCTGATCTCTGTTACAGGTGTACCTGGTTAAAGGAGTGATCTGATGGTATAATCTGATCTCTGTTACAGGTGTACCTGGTTAAAGGAGTGATCTGATGGTATAATCTGATCTCTGTAACAGGTGTACCTGGTTAAAGGAGTGATCTGATGGTATAATCTGATCTCTGTTACAGGTGTACCTGGTTAAAGGAGTGATCTGATGGTATAATCTGATCTCTGTAACAGGTGTACCTGGTTAAAGGAGTGATCTGATGGTATAATCTGATCTCTGTTACAGGTGTACCTGGTTAGAGGAGTGATTTTATGGTATAATCTGATCTCTGTTACAGGTGTACCTGGTTAAAGGAGTGATCTGATGGTATAATCTGATCTCTGTTACAGGTGTACCTGGTTAAAGGAGTGATCTGATGGTATAATCTGATCTCTGTAACAGGTGTACCTGGTTAGAGGTGTTGAGCCATCCATCCCTCTCCTCCACCCTTCTGTTGAGAGACTCCAGGGTCCGATGTAGAGCACGGTTTGCCTCTGCCTTTTCCGATAGGCTCTGGCTAGACTCCGCCTCCCTCTCTTCCAGGCGTCTGATACGTCCCAGCAGGTCCTGGTTACGGTCCACCTCACGCTGGAACAATTAGAACGTGGGCCACAGAAGTCAGAACACAGAAGTCAGAACACAGAATTTAGAACACAGAATTTAGAACACAGAACACTCCAGGTGTGCGTGTGTGTGTGTGTGTTTGTTACCTCCAGCTGTGTTTGTGTGTGTGTATGGGTGTGTGTGTTACCTCCAGGTGTATGTGTGTGTTACCTCCAGGTGTGTGTGTGTGTGTTACCTCCAGGTGTATGTGTGCGTGTGTTACTTCCAGGTGTATGTGTGCGTGTGTTACCTCCAGGTGTATGTGTGCGTGTGTTACCTCCAGGTGTGTGTGTGCGTGTGTTACCTCCAGGTGTGTGTGTGCGTGTGTTACCTCCAGGTGTGTGTGTGCGTGTGTTACCTCCAGGTGTGTGTGTGCGTGTGTTACCTCCAGGTGTGTGTGTGCGTGTGTTACCTCCAGGTGTGTGTGTGCGTGTGTTACTTCCAGGTGTGTGTGTGTGTGTTACTTCCAGGTGTGTGTGTGTGTGTTACCTCCAGGTGTATGTGTGTGTGTGTTACCTCCAGGTGTATGTGTGTGTGTGTTACCTCCAGGTGTATGTGTGTGTTACCTCCATGTGTATGTGTGTGTTACCTCCATGTGTATGTGTGTGTTACCTCCATGTGTATGTTACCTCCATGTGTATGTGTGTGTTACCTCCATGTGTATGTGTGTGTTACCTCCATGTGTATGTGTGTGTTACCTCCATGTGTATGTGTGTGTTACCTCCATGTGTATGTGTGTGTTACCTCCATGTGTATGTGTGTGTTACCTCCATGTGTATGTGTGTGTTACCTCCATGTGTATGTGTGTGTTACCTCCATGTGTATGTGTGTGTTACCTCCATGTGTATGTGTGTGTTACCTCCATGTGTATGTGTGTGTTACCTCCATGTGTATGTGTGTGTTACCTCCATGTGTATGTGTGTGTTACCTCCATGTGTATGTGTGTGTTACCTCCATGTGTATGTGTGTGTTACCTCCATGTGTATGTGTGTGTTACCTCCATGTGTATGTGTGTGTTACCTCCATGTGTATGTGTGTGTTACCTCCAGGTGTGTGTGTGTGTTACCTCCAGGTGTGTGTGTGTGTTACCTCCAGGTGTGTGTGTGCGTGTGTTACCTCCAGGTGTGTGTGTGCGTGTGTTACCTCCAGGTGTATGTGTGTGCGTGTGTTACCTTCAGGTGGTGTGTGTGCGTGTGTGTGTGTGTGTTCCAGGTGTGTGTGTGTGTGTTACTTCCAGGTGTGTGTGTGCGTGTGTTACTTCCAGGTGTGTGTGTGCGTGTGTTACTTCCAGGTGTGTGTGTGCGTGTGTTACTTCCAGGTGTGTGTGTGCGTGTGTTACTTCCAGGTGTGTGTGTGCGTGTGTTACTTCCAGGTGTGTGTGTGCGTGTGTTACTTCCAGGTGTGTGTGTGCGTGTGTTACTTCCAGGTGTGTGTGTGCGTGTGTTACTTCCAGGTGTGTGTGTGCGTGTGTTACTTCCAGGTGTGTGTGTGCGTGTGCTCCAGGTGTGTGTGTGCGTGTGTTACCTCCAGGTGTGTGTGTGCGTGTGTTACCTCCAGGTGTGTGTGTGCGTGTGTTACCTCCAGGTGTGTGTGTGCGTGTGTTACCTCCAGGTGTGTGTGTGCGTGTGTTACCTCCAGGTGTATGTGTGCGTGTGTTACCTCCAGGTGTATGTGTGCGTGTGTTACCTCCAGGTGTATGTGTGCGTGTGTTACCTCCAGGTGTATGTGTGCGTGTGTTACCTCCAGGTGTATGTGTGCGTGTGTTACCTCCAGGTGTATGTGTGCGTGTGTTACCTCCAGGTGTATGTGTGCGTGTGTTACCTCCAGGTGTATGTGTGCGTGTGTTACCTCCAGGTGTATGTGTGCGTGTGTTACCTCCAGGTGTACCTCCAGGTGTGTGCGTGTGTTACCTCCAGGTGTATGTGTGCGTGTGTTACCTCCAGGTGTATGTGTGCAGGTGTGTGTTACCTCCAGGTGTATGTGTGCGTGTGTTACCTCCAGGTGTATGTGTGCGTGTGTTACCTCCAGGTGTATGTGTGCGTGTGTTACCTCCAGGTGTATGTGTGCGTGTGTGTTACCTCCAGGTGTATGTGTGCGTGTGTTACCTCCAGGTGTATGTGTGCGTGTGTTACCTCCAGGTGTATGTGTGCGTGTGTTACCTCCAGGTGTATGTGTGCGTGTGTTACCTCCAGGTGTATGTGTGCGTGTGTTACCTCCAGGTGTATGTGTGCGTGTGTTACCTCCAGGTGTATGTGTGCGTGTGTTACCTCCAGGTGTATGTGTGCGTGTGTTACCTCCAGGTGTATGTGTGCGTGTGTTACCTCCAGGTGTATGTGTGCGTGTGTTACCTCCAGGTGTATGTGTGCGTGTGTTACCTCCAGGTGTATGTGTGCGTGTGTTACCTCCAGGTGTATGTGTGCGTGTGTTACCTCCAGGTGTATGTGTGTTACCTCCGTGTGTTACCTCCATGTGTATGTGTGCGTTACCTCCAGGTGTATGTGTGCGTTACCTCCAGGTGTATGTGTGCGTGTGTACCTCCAGGTGTACGTGTGTTACCTCCAGGTGTATGTGTGCGTGTGTTACCTCCAGGTGTATGTGTGCGTGTGTTACCTCCAGGTGTATGTGTGCGTGTGTTACCTCCAGGTGTATGTGTGCGTGTGTTACCTCCAGGTGTATGTGTGCGTGTGTTACCTCCAGGTGTATGTGTGCGTGTGTTACCTCCAGGTGTATGTGTGCGTGTGTTACCTCCATGTGTATGTGTGCGTGTGTTACCTCCATGTGTATGTGTGCGTTACCTCCATGTGTATGTGTGCGTTACCTCCATGTGTATGTGTGCGTTACCTCCATGTGTATGTGTGCGTTACCTCCATGTGTATGTGTGCGTTACCTCCATGTGTATGTGTGTGTTACCTCCATGTGTATGTGTGTGTTACCTCCATGTGTATGTGTGTGTTACCTCCATGTGTATGTGTGTGTTACCTCCATGTGTATGTGTGTGTTACCTCCATGTGTATGTGTGTGTTACCTCCATGTGTATGTGTGTGTTACCTCCATGTGTATGTGTGTGTTACCTCCATGTGTATGTGTGTGTTACCTCCATGTGTATGTGTGTGTTACCTCCATGTGTATGTGTGTGTTACCTCCATGTGTATGTGTGTGTTACCTCCATGTGTATGTGTGTGTTACCTCCATGTGTATGTGTGTGTTACCTCCAGGTGTGTGTGTGTGTGTGTGTTACCTCCAGGTGTGTGTGTGCGTGTGTTACCTCCAGGTGTGTGTGTGCGTGTGTTACCTCCAGGTGTGTGTGTGCGTGTGTTACCTCCAGGTGTGTGTGTGCGTGTGTTACCTCCAGGTGTGTGTGTGCGTGTGTTACCTCCAGGTGTGTGTGTGTGTGTGTTACCTCCATGTGTGTGTGTGTGTTACCTCCATGTGTGTGTGTGTGTGTGTTACCTCCATGTGTGTGTGTGTGTTACCTCCAGGTGTATGTGTGTGTTACCTCCAGGTGTATGTGTGTGTTACCTCCATGTGTATGTGTGTGTGTGTTACCTCCATGTGTGTGTGTGTGTTACCTCCATGTGTATGTGTGTGTTACC
The DNA here is from genome assembly GCF_018296145.1 of Oncorhynchus tshawytscha. Classification (NCBI taxonomy): domain Eukaryota; kingdom Metazoa; phylum Chordata; class Actinopteri; order Salmoniformes; family Salmonidae; genus Oncorhynchus; species Oncorhynchus tshawytscha. Next base: position 31,162 of record NW_024609575.1, read on the forward strand.
TCCATGTGTATGTGTGTGTTACCTCCATGTGTATGTGTGTGTTACCTCCATGTGTATGTGTGTGTTACCTCCATGTGTATGTGTGTGTTACCTCCATGTGTATGTGTGTGTTACCTCCATGTGTATGTGTGTGTTACCTCCATGTGTATGTGTGTGTTACCTCCATGTGTATGTGTGTGTTACCTCCATGTGTATGTGTGTGTTACCTCCATGTGTATGTGTGTGTTACCTCCATGTGTATGTGTGTGTTACCTCCATGTGTATGTGTGTGTTACCTCCATGTGTATGTGTGTGTTACCTCCAGGTGTATGTGTGTGTTACCTCCAGGTGTATGTGTGTGTTACCTCCAGGTGTATGTGTGTGTTACCTCCATGTGTATGTGTGTGTTACCTCCATGTGTATGTGTGTGTTACCTCCAGGTGTGTGTGTGTGTGTGTGTTACCTCCAGGTGTGTGTGTGTGTGTGTTACCTCCAGGTGTGTGTGTTACCTCCAGGTGTGTGTGTGTGTGTGTGTGTGTTACCTCCAGGTGTGTGTGTGTGTGTGTGTGTTACCTCCAGGTGTGTGTGTGTGTGTTACCTCCAGGTGTATGTGTGTGTGTGTTACCTCCAGGTGTGTGTGTGTGTGTGTGTGTTACCTCCAGGTGTGTGTGCGTGTGTTACTTCCAGGTGTCCATGTGTGCGTGTGTTACTTCCAGGTGTGTGTGCGTGTGTTACTTCCAGGTGTATGTGTGCGTGTGTTACTTCCAGGTGTATGTGTGCGTGTGTTACTTCCAGGTGTATGTGTTACTTCCAGGTGTATGTGTGCGTGTGTTACCTCCAGGTGTATGTGTGTTACCTCCGTGTGTTACCTCCAGGTGTATGTGTGCGTGTGTTACCTCCATGTGTATGTGTGTGTTACCTCCATGTGTATGTGTGTGTTACCTCCAGGTGTATGTGTGTGTGTTACCTCCATGTGTATGTGTGTGTTACCTCCAGGTGTGTGTGTGTGTGTGTTACCTCCAGGTGTGTGTGTGTACCTCCAGGTGTGTGTGTGTGTGTGTGTTACCTCCAGGTGTGTGTGTGTGTGTTACCTCCAGGTGTGTGTGTGTGTGTGTTACCTCCAGGTGTGTGTGTGCGTGTGTTACCTCCAGGTGTATGTGTGCGTGTGTTACCTCCAGGTGTATGTGTGCGTGTGTTACCTCCAGGTGTATGTGTGCGTGTGTTACCTCCAGGTGTATGTGTGCGTGTGTTACCTCCAGGTGTGTGTGTGTGTGTGTTACTTCCAGGTGTGTGTGTGCGTGTGTTACTTCCAGGTGTGTGTGTGCGTGTGTTACTTCCAGGTGTGTGTGTGTGTGTTACTTCCAGGTGTGTGTGTGTGTGTTACCTCCAGGTGTATGTGTGTGTGTGTGTTACCTCCATGTGTGTGTGTGTGTTACCTCCATGTGTGTGCGTGTGTTACTTCCAGGTGTATGTGTGCGTGTGTTACTTCCAGGTGTATGTGTGCGTGTGTTACTTCCAGGTGTATGTGTGCGTGTGTTTACTTCCAGGTGTATGTGTGCGTGTGTTACTTCCAGGTGTATGTGTGCGTGTGTTACTTCCAGGTGTATGTGTGCGTGTGTTACTTCCAGGTGTATGTGTGCGTGTGTTACTTCCAGGTGTATGTGTGCGTGTGTTACTTCCAGGTGTATGTGTGCGTGTGTTACTTCCAGGTGTATGTGTGCGTGTGTTACTTCCAGGTGTATGTGTGCGTGTGTTACTTCCAGGTGTATGTGTGCGTGTGTTACTTCCAGGTGTATGTGTGCGTGTGTTACTTCCAGGTGTATGTGTGCGTGTGTTACCTCCAGGTGTATGTGTGCGTGTGTTACCTCCAGGTGTATGTGTGCGTGTGTTACCTCCATGTGTATGTGTGTGTTACCTCCAGGTGTATGTGTGTGTTACCTCCAGGTGTGTGTGTGTGTTACCTCCAGGTGTGTGTGTGTGTGTTACCTCCAGGTGTGTGTGTGTGTGTTACCTCCAGGTGTGTGTGTGTGTGTGTGTGTACCTCCAGGTGTGTGTGTGTGTGTGTGTGTTACCTCCAGGTGTGTGTGTGTGTTACCTCCAGGTGTGTGTGTGTGTGTTACCTCCAGGTGTGTGTGTGTGTGTTACCTCCAGGTGTGTGTGTGTGTGTGTGTTACCTCCAGGTGTGTGTGTGTGTGTGTGTGTTACCTCCAGGTGTGTGTGTGTGTTACCTCCAGGTGTGTGTGTGTGTGTTACCTCCAGGTGTGTGTGTGTGTGTTACCTCCAGGTGTATGTGTGTGTGTGTTACCTCCAGGTGTATGTGTGTGTGTGTTACCTCCAGGTGTATGTGTGTGTGTGTTACCTCCAGGTGTATGTGTGTGTGTGTTACCTCCAGGTGTATGTGTGTGTGTGTTACCTCCAGGTGTATGTGTGTGTGTGTTACCTCCAGGTGTATGTGTGTGTGTGTTACCTCCAGGTGTATGTGTGTGTGTGTTACCTCCAGGTGTATGTGCGTGTGTGTTACCTCCAGGTGTATGTGCGTGTGTGTTACCTCCAGGTGTATGTGCGTGTGTGTTACCTCCAGGTGTATGTGCGTGTGTGTTACCTCCAGGTGTATGTGCGTGTGTGTTACCTCCAGGTGTATGTGCGTGTGTGTTACCTCCAGGTGTATGTGCGTGTGTGTTACCTCCAGGTGTATGTGCGTGTGTGTTACCTCCAGGTGTATGTGCGTGTGTGTTACCTCCAGGTGTATGTGCGTGTGTGTTACCTCCAGGTGTATGTGCGTGTGTGTTACCTCCAGGTGTATGTGCGTGTGTGTTACCTCCAGGTGTATGTGCGTGTGTGTTACCTCCAGGTGTATGTGCGTGTGTGTTACCTCCAGGTGTATGTGCGTGTGTGTTACCTCCAGGTGTATGTGCGTGTGTGTTACCTCCAGGTGTATGTGCGTGTGTGTTACCTCCAGGTGTATGTGCGTGTGTGTTACCTCCAGGTGTATGTGCGTGTGTGTTACCTCCAGGTGTATGTGCGTGTGTGTTACCTCCAGGTGTATGTGCGTGTGTGTTACCTCCAGGTGTATGTGCGTGTGTGTTACCTCCAGGTGTATGTGCGTGTGTGTTACCTCCAGGTGTATGTGCGTGTGTGTTACCTCCAGGTGTATGTGCGTGTGTGTTACCTCCAGGTGTATGTGCGTGTGTGTTACCTCCAGGTGTATGTGCGTGTGTGTTACCTCCAGGTGTATGTGTGTGTGTGTTACCTCCAGGTGTATGTGTGTGTGTGTTACCTCCAGGTGTATGTGTGTGTGTGTTACCTCCAGGTGTATGTGTGTGTGTGTTACCTCCAGGTGTATGTGTGTGTGTGTTACCTCCAGGTGTATGTGTGTGTGTGTTACCTCCAGGTGTATGTGTGTGTGTGTTACCTCCAGGTGTATGTGTGTGTGTGTTACCTCCAGGTGTATGTGTGTGTGTGTTACCTCCAGGTGTATGTGTGTGTGTGTTACCTCCAGGTGTATGTGTGTGTGTGTTACCTCCAGGTGTATGTGTGTGTTACCTCCAGGTGTATGTGTGTGTTACCTCCAGGTGTATGTGTGTGTTACCTCCAGGTGTATGTGTGTGTTACCTCCAGGTGTATGTGTGTGTTACCTCCAGGTGTATGTGTGTGTTACCTCCAGGTGTGTGTGTTACATACCTCAAAGTCCCTAGCGCTCAGCGTAGCGTTCTTCTCCAGTTCGATGCGTGCTCTCTTGTGACTGATCTCCATCTGTCTCTTCTCCTGATCCAACTGGATCAGCTGGGTCTTAGACTGAACCTTCTCTGCTGCCTCCAGCAACTACACAGAGACACACGGGTCACTTCCTGTATCTTACATACACAGGTTTCAGACTGTACCTTCTCTCTGCAGTCTCTGGTCATTCACAACAACACAATGTGTCAGTCCCACCACCTCTGTCCTCTAAATACTGTTGGTGTAGGACGTGGTGCTGCACCGTGTCTGTCCTACTCCACCCACCTGTAATCTCTGTAGGTACTGGTTCTGTAGGTACTGGTTCTGTAGGTACTGGTTCTGTAGGTACTGGTTCTGTAGGATGTGGTGCTACACCGGGGAAGGTGTGTCTCTCTCTGTGTCTCTCCTTACATGACTGTCCTACTCCACCCACCTGTAATCTCTGTAGGTACTTGGTTCTGTAGGTACTGGTTCTGTAGGATGTGGTTCTGTGTGTGTCTGTCCTACTGCACCCACCTGTAATCTCTGCAGGTACTGGGTCTGCAGGTACTGGTTCTGTAGGTACTGGTTCTGTAGGACGTGGCTCTGTGTGTGTCTGTCCTACTCCACCCACCTGTAATCTCTGTAGGTACTGGGTCTGTGTGTGTGTCTGTCCTACTCCACCCACCTGTAATCTCTGTAGGTACTGGTTCTGCAGGTACTGGTTCTGTAGGACGTGGCTCTGTGTGTGTCTGTCCTACTCCACCCACCTGTAACCTCTGCAGGTACTGGTTCTGCAGGTACTGGTTCTGCAGGTACTGGTTCTGTAGGACATGGCTCTGTGTGTCTGTCCTACTCCACCCACCTGTAATCTCTGTAGGTACTGGTTCTGTAGGACGTGGCTCTGTGTGTGTCAGGCCTACTCCACCCACCTGTAACCTCTGCAGGTACTGGTTCTGCAGGTACTGGTTCTGCAGGTACTGGTTCTGTAGGACATGGCTCTGTGTGTGTCTGTCCTACTCCACCCACCTGTAATCTCTGCAGGTACTGGTTCTGTAGGACGTGGCTCTGCACCGGGGCGGGTTCTCCCTGGTTCCGAGACGTGTCCGGAAGAGAGATGAAACTCTTAAAGGACTTCAGAGTGGAGAACACCGTCGTGTCATCCTCAATGTCCATGGTCCACTGTTTACACTGTTGCTGTAGCTTCTATAAGAGAGAGAGACCAATATTTATAGGAGCTACATACAATGTCCATGGTCAAGAGTTTATTTTTTACAAGCTTACTGCACTCGAACAGAGCGAAGGTACAGTCATATTCCTATGTGACATAGGAGACTACGTCCATGGTCAACGAGCATTTTGGGGCGACTCTCTCTGGTGGGCAAGAAGACGCATGTTAGCTAGCTCCAGAGTGGCGCAGCAGTTTAAGGCACTGCATCTCAGTGCTACAGGTGTCACTACAGACCCCTGGTTCGATTCCAGGCTGTATCACAACCCAGCCGTGATTAGGAGTCCCATAGGGCAGTGCATAATTTGCCCAACGTCTTCCGGGTTAGGGTTTAGTTAAATAAAGGTTAAAGAAATAAAAAGCTACCTTATACGCTGGTCCATTCGGATGCACAACTCTATTTCAGTATTGCTGATCCGACGCATGCGCCTGGAGCAAAGCTAGTCTGGGGTTAAATAAAAAGGTGTCCGAAAGTCGCGACATGATGTTTGAAATGAGCTTACAAAGAAAAGTTGGTCAGTACATTAGCAAAGTCACTAACATTGCACAATAAAAGTAATGATGAAGGGTCAAGCCACGTGTAACGCCATGGACCAGAGCTACTAACGTGAACGAGTTTCCCAACTAGCCATGCTAACCTGCTACCAGGGTTGCCTAATAACTATGGATTACTCGGTCATTTATAGGATGGACGAGTCGCAGTTGATAAACATAAATGATGTGATCACAACAACTTGTCTAAGATAGTTAACGTTGGTTACCAAGACGTCTCGAATCCCCTAGTTAGCTAACGTTAGCTAGCAAGCTCAATCAACAAATTATAAATTATGTTGATCGGATAGACGTCGGCAAATAATCCGACTTTTAAATCATATGGACACGTTATAGAATTTATTATACAGCTTGATCAGATCTTACCTTGGCACTTGACGTTTAAAAAAGTTGACTAGTTAGGTAGTTATAGATAGTAACAACAGCTAGCTAGCATTACTTCGAACTCCCTCCTTTCCGAGAACAAGATCTGTGCTGTTATCGCGAGATTACCTGCTGCGTTCTGAAGAGAGTCAAGGCTGCGCTCGATGCGCATATTGAGCAATTCACTAAATACTTCCGAGTAAAATCATCATATATCTTTATACCATTTGGTTTGGAAGTGATTTGTATGTAAACTAACCCGTGAAGCGGCTTGAATATATATATATATATTTTTTTGCCGTTTAGCAGGGTTCCACTGAAACTTATTCTATAGTATTCTTATCTTCTTTGGAATTGGGTTGGCGGATCTTGTAGTGATGGGCATTCCGGCTCTTTTCAGTGAGCTGGCTATGTTGGATCCTAAACGGCTCTTTTAAAAAAAAAGTTTGGTATTTTTTCAAGTCAAACAGTTTGCGATAGTTTGACTATAATTGGTGTTTAAACAATTCTAATAAAATATTAAATTAAATCATACTCTAGCTTAATTAATTTTTAAAAAATGCATTAGTTTGTTATGAAAAAGGATGCTATTAAACAATTGCATTTCAAGTATAACTTTTTAATTTATATAAATAAAGTACATATAAATTATATTCCATTCTATGGAACTTTCTGTCCGTTGATGAACATAAGAGTGTCCATCAACTCTGTCACATGTCCTGTGGTTACATTTGCTTCTCTCAGGCGTCTGGCTGTGATTGGCTGCAGACCCTTACACAGGAGTATCATTTGTGAGGCTGTCACATAGCTGAATAGAGAGAACAGTAACTTATTAGTTCAGGTTCATGTTTTGTCTACTGATACTACAGTCTCATCTACTGCTCATCTACATATACAATACTGGATTAAATAATGATGTAGTAATAACTGCTTACTGTACCTCTCTCCCCTGATCTCCACAGTGATCTGCTCAAAGGGTTCCAGGACTCCGCCCACCTCCTCCACCACCTCCCATTCCTCTTGGGTCAGAGCATCAACAGGTACATGGACAATGGCCAGGGTAGAGATGATGTCATCCTTTGACTCAAGAAACCACTTCAACATGGGGCGGCAGGGTAGCCTAGTGGTAAGAGCGTGGGACTAGCAACCGAAAGGTTGCAAGTTCGAATCCCCGAGCTGACAAGGTACAAATCTGTCGTTCTGCCCCCACTGTTCCGAGGCCGTCATTGAAAATAAGAATTTCTTCTTAACTGACTTGCCTAGTAAAAAAAAATAGTAAAATGTTGAATTCCACCTTGTAGTGCAGTCTTGTTTAGGCCTCAGCTCAGGCATCCCCATCTGGCGTTGTGTAGACGTTTAGTTTATCAGCACCTACTGTGCTCCTGTGGAAGTATTCCACAGCTGATTTCACTTTGTCCACAGTGGCCTTCATCACCTTCAGAGCATCTCTTACAATCAGGTTGCTTGTGTGGGCAAGACATGGATGATGGGTCCATTTTAAAATGTTTGTGGCTTTGGTTATGTTAGCTGCATTGTCACTAACATAACAGACCACTTTTCCATCTACTTGCCATTCTCTGGCCAATCACAACAGTTCCTCTGCCAAGTTCTCTGAGGTGTGTCTGTCGCTGAACTCAAAGCAGTCTAGAAGACAGCGAGACAGCGAAAAATCTTCAATGAAGTGACATGTAACCGACCTGTAAGAAGTGGTTACCCTTGATGTCCAGCAGTCAGTGGTAAGGCAAACTGCAGTCGTTGCCTCTTGCTTCTAAGATGCAGTGCCTTAGACCGCTGCGCCACTCGGGAGCCCTAACAATGTCACCTGATGAACTCTGTAAAGCATTTATTTGGGCTGCAATTTCTGAGGCTGGTCACTCTAATGAACTGATCCACTGCTGTAGAAGTGTCTCTGGGCCTTTCCTGTGGTGGTCCTCATAAAAGCCAGTTTCATCATAGCTCTTGATGGTTTTAGCGACTGCACTTTAAATGTTCCGTATTGACGGACCTTCATGTCTTAAAGTAATGATGGACTGTTGTTTCTCTTTGCTTATTTGAGCTGTTCTTGCCATAATATGGAGTTGGTCTTTTACTAAATAGGGCTATCTTCAGTATACCACCCCTACCTTGTCACAACACAACTGATTGGCTCAAACACATTAAGAAGGAAATAATTTCCACAAATTAACTTTTAACAAGGCACACCTGTTAATTGAAATGCATTCCAGGTGAAATGCATTCCACCTCATGAAGCTGGTTGAGAGAATGCCAAGAGTGTGTAAAAGCTGTCCTCAAGGCAAAGCGTAGCTTCCGTTGAAAAATCTCAAATATATTTTGATTTGTTTAACACTTTTTTTTGGTTACTATATGTGTTATTTCATAGTGTTGATGTTTTCACTGTTATTCTACAATGTAGAAAATAGTACAAATAAAGAAAAACCCTGGAGCGAGTAGGTGTGTCCAATCTTTTGACTGGTACTGTCTGTGTATACATACATACATACATTATATAATGTGTCATATGTCCAAACTTTTGACTGAACTGTATGTAGACACTGGTTTGAGAGGCTGGTCATGGCTCACATCAACACCATATCCCAGACATCCTGGACCCACTCCAATTTGCTTACCTCCCCAACAGATCCACAGACGACCCCATCTCTATTACCCTCCACTCTGCCCTTTCCCACCTGGACAACAGGAACCTGTGAGAATGCTGTTCGTTGACTACAGCTCAGTGTTCAACACCCTACTGCCCTCCAAGTTCATCACTTAGCTAAGGACCCTGGGACTGAACACCTCCCTCTACAACTGGATCTTGGACTTCCGGACGGGCCGCACCCAGGTGGTGAGGATAGGGAACAACGCATACTGACCCTCAACACGGGGGCCCCTCACTGGTGCAAGCTTAGTCCCTCCTATACTAGCTTCACCCACAACTGCGTGGCCTCGCACGACTCCAACACCATCATGTTTGGTGATGACACAACAGTGGAAGGCCTGATCACAGACAACGATGAGACACCTAATAGGTAGGAGGTCAGAGACCTTCCGTTGATATGATGTTTCGTATTGCGTCAGACAACAACATTGACGAATACGCTGATTCGGTGTGCGAGTTCATTAGAACGTGCGTTGAAGATGTCGTTCCCATAGCAACGATTAAAACATTCCCTAACCAGAAACCGTGGATTGATGGCAGCATTCGTGTGGAACTGAAGGCGCGAACCACTGCTTTTAATCAGGGCAAGGTGTCTGGTGACATGACTGAATACAAACAGTGCAGCTATTCCCTCCGCAAGGCTATCAAACCAGCTAAGCGCCAGTACAGAGACAAAGTAGAATCTCAATTCAACGGCTCAGACACAAGAGGCATGTGGCAGGGTCTACAGTCAATCACGGACTACAGGAAGAAACCCAGCCCAGTCACGGACCAGGATGTCTTGCTCCCAGGCAGACTAAATAACTTTTTGCCCGCTTTGAGGACAATACAGTGCCACTGACACGGCCTGCAACGAAAACATGCGGTCTCTCCTTCACTGCAGCCGAAGTGAGTAAGACATTTAGACGTGTTAACCCTCGCAAGGCTGCAGGCCCAGACGGCATCCCCAGCCGCGCCCTCAGAGCATGCGCAGACCAGCTGGCCGGTGTGTTTACGGACATATTCAATCAATCCCTATACCAGTCTGCTGTTCCCACATGCTTCAAGAGGGCCACCATTGTTCCTGTTCCCAAGAAAGCTAAGGTAACTGAGCTAAACGACTACCGCCCGTAGCACTCACATCCGTCATCATGAAGTGCTTTGAGAGACTAGTCAAGGACCATATCACCTCCACCCTACCTGACACCCTTGACCCACTCCAATTTGCTTACCGCCCAAATAGGTCCACAGACGATGCAATCTCAACCACACTGCACACTGCCCTAACCCATCTGGACAAGAGGAATACCTATGTGAGAATGCTGTTCATCGACTACAGCTCGGCATTCAACACCATAGTACCCTCCAAGCTCGTCATCAAGCTTGAGACCCTGGGTCTCGACCCCGCCCTGTGCAACTGGGTACTGGACTTCCTGACGGGCCGCCCCCAGGTGGTGAGGGTAGGCAACAACATCTCCTCCCTGCTGATCCTCAACACTGGGGCCCCACAAGGGTGCGTTCTGGGCCCTCTCCTGTACTCCCTGTTCACCCACGACTGCGTGGCCATGCACGCCTCCAACTCAATCATCAAGTTTGCGGACGACACAACAGTGGTAGGCTTGATGATGGAGGCTCATTGTAACCAGAGGGCACACAGTCTTGCACTTCATTGTGACCAGAGGGCACACAGTCTTGCACTTCATTGTAACCAGAGGGCACACAGTCTTGCACTTCATTGTAACCAGAGGGCACACAGTCTTGCACTTCATTGTAACCAGAGGGCACACAGTCTTGCACTTCATTGTAACCAGAGGGCACACAGTCTCTCCTGGCTGAGAGTTGAGGAAGGACACTAATTGTTTTAATAACAAAGTGTTGGAAATTCCAAATAGTTTCCATAGTCACGGTACACACAGCTCTGACACACACACTTACCCCACCAGACACGCCACCAGGGGTCTTTTCACAGTCCCCAGGTCCAGAACACAGTCAAGGAAACATACGGTATTACACAGCCGTGAGTGCCTGGTGCTCCCTTCTATCTTATACAGCACTAGTGAACCTCAGACCTGGTTTGGAAACAACCGATGAAGCAATAGCTCACGACACACCGCCCCTCCCCATGTGTGACCATGTGACCTCCATGTGACTTGTTGTGTGTCTGTACTGACAGGTATGTGTAACTGATAGACACACTACATATGCATGTTTTTAAATATATGTAAACTGTGAAGTATTTTTTTCTGCATTGTATTCTTTGTTATGTGTCGGATCCCAGTGGAGACGAGCTGTCTCCGTTGCCGTCGGCTACTGGGGATCCTAATACATCACACGTTAGGACCTCTGATCCCCGTTCCCTGTGTGTGACTGGGATTCTGTAGCCATTCACATCAGTACAGCATTTTGCCATCATAAATCTCCATTCATTCAGCCTGTACATCCATTGCTTTAGCCTGGTTATTTCTAAGCATTTCTTATTTGTTTTTGTATTTTATTTAACTAGGAAAATCAGCTAAGAACAAATTCTTATTTACAATGACTGCCTACCACGGCCAAACCTTTACGACACTGGGCCAATTGTGCGCCGCCCTATGGGACTCCCATGGCTGGTTGTGATACAGCCTGGACTCGAACCTATAGGCATATCGGTCCTGGATGGCAGGAAGCTCGGCCCCCGTGATTTACTGGGCCCTACGCACTACCCTCTGTAGCGCCTTGCGGTCGGAGGCCGGGCAGTTTCCGTACCAAGCGGTGTTGCAGCCAGTCAAGATGCTCTCAGTGGTGCAGCTGTCGAACTTTTGGAGGATCTGAGGACCCAGATCCTTTCAGCCTGCTGAGGGGGAAGAGGTGTTGTTGTGCCCTCTTGAGGACTGTCTTAGTTTGTGTGGACCATGATATATCCTTGGTGATGTGAACACAGAGGAACTTGAACCCCACACCACTACAGAAGTGATGAAGTGATGGATCCTTGGTGATGTGAACACAGAGGAACTTGAACCCCACACCACTACAGAAGTGATGAAGGGATGTATCCTTGGTGATGTGAACACAGAGGAACTTGAACCCCACACCACTACAGAAGTGATGAAGTGATGGATCCTTGGTGATGTGAACACAGAGGAACTTGAACCCCACACCACTACAGAAGTGATGAAGGGATGTATCCTTGGTGATGTGAACACAGAGGAACTTGAACCCTACACCACTACAGCCCCGTTGAAGTGATGGGGGCGTGCTTGGCCCTCTGTTTCCTGTGTTTTCCACGGTCAACTCTTTTGTCTTGCTGATGTTGAGGCAGAGGTTGTTGTCCTGGCACCGTACTGCCAGGTCAAATCAAATCAAATTTTATTTGTCACATACACATGGTTAGCAGATGTTAATGCGAGTGTAGCGAAATGCTTGTGCTTCTAGTTCCGACAATGCAGTAATAACGAACAAGTAATCTAACTAACAATTCCAAAAAAACTACTGTCTTATACGGGGAAGGGGATAAAGAATATGTACATAAGGATATATGAATGAGTGATGGTACAGAGCAGCATAGGCAAGATACAGTAGATGATATCGAGTACAGTATATACATATGAGATGAGTATGTAAACCAAGTGGCGTAGTTAAAGTGGCTAGTGATACATGTATTACATAAGGATGCAGTCGATGATATAGAGTACAGTATCTACGTATGCATATGAGATGAATAATGTAGGGTAAGTAACATTATATAAGGTAGCATTGTTTAAAGTGGCTAGTGATATATTTACATCATTTCCCATCAATTCCCATGATTAAAGTGGCTGGAGTAGAGTCAGTGTCATTGACAGTGTGTTGGCAGTAGCCACTCAATGTTAGTGGTGGCTGTTTAACAGTCTGATGGCCTTGAGATAGAAGCTGTTTTTCAGTCTCTCGGTCCCAGCTTTGATGCACCTGTACTGACCTCGCCTTCTGGATGACAGCGGGGTGAACAGGCAGTGGCTCGGGTGGTTGATGTCCTTGATGATCTTTATGGCCTTCCTGTAGCATCGGGTGGTGTAGGTGTCCTGGAGGGCAGGTAGTTTGCCCCCGGTGATGCGTTGTGCAGACCTCACTACCCTCTGGAGAGCCTTACGGTTGAGGGCGGTGCAGTTGCCATACCAGGCGGTGATACAGCCCGCCAGGATGCTCTCGATTGTGCATCTGTAGAAGTTTGTGAGTGCTTTTGGTGACAAGCCGAATTTCTTCAGCCTCCTGAGGTTGAAGAGGCGCTGCTGCGCCTTCCTCACGATGCTGTCTGTGTGAGTGGACCAATTCAGTTTGTCTGTGATGTGTATGCCGAGGAACTTAAAACTTGCTACCCTCTCCACTACTGTTCCATCGATGTGGATGGGGGGGTGTTCCCTCTGCTGTTTCCTGAAGTCCACAATCATCTCCTTAGTTTTGTTGACGTTGAGTGTGAGGTTATTTTCCTGACACCACACTCCGAGGGCCCTCACCTCCTCCCTGTAGGCCGTCTCGTCGTTATTGGTAATCAAGCCTACCACTGTTGTGTCGTCCGCAAACTTGATGATTGAGTTGGAGGCGTGCATGGCCACGCAGTCGTGGGTGAACAGGGAGTACAGGAGAGGGCTCAGAACGCACCCTTGTGGGGCCCCAGTGTTGAGGATCAGCGGGGAGGAGATGTTGCCTACCCTCACCACCTGGGGGCGGCCCGTCAGGAAGTCCAGTACCCAGTTGCACAGGGCGGGGTCGAGACCCAGGGTCTCGAGCTTGATGACGAGCTTGGAGGGTACTATGGTGTTGAATGCCGAGCTGTAGTCGATGAACAGCATTCTCACATAGGTATTCCTCTTGTCCAGATGGGTTAGGGCAGTGTGCAGTGTGGTTGATATTGCATCGTTAGTCCTACCAGCCTGCGAGCGTTAGCCCTACCAGCCTGCTAGCATTAGCCCTACCAGCCTGCTAGTGTTAGTTCTACCAGCCTGCTAGCGTTAGCCCTACCAGCCTGCTAGCGTTAGTCCTACCAGCCTGCTAGCGTTAGCCCTACCAGCCTGCTAGCATTAGCCCTACCAGCCTGCTAGCGTTACGTTAGCACTGAATGAGTCAGCCAGTTGCTATCAACACCCAGCTTACAGCTACATTAAAGTAACCCAAAGTGTCGCTAATACATAACACCATCTAATAGGGCTGGGCAATATGGCCCAAATATATAATATCACATAGGATGGTATTTGACGGGATTTTAGGTTTTTGAATAATACAAAATTCTTTCTCCATTCTTATTGTTTTATATTGTACAATTAAACTTTAACCAAATACAACTTCCTACATTTCCATCAATTTCTTCATTTCCTGCACTCATTTGTGATTATTTTCACACTGCCACGCAGGGCTGCACATTATTGTCCCTCCCAAAAAATCAAGGATTTATTTTTACCAAATGTAATTGCGATTTGACTTCTAATTTAGATCAAAACACTTTGGAGAACCGTTGAAATCATGGAAATAAGAATAATTATTTTAATTCTATAGTCAGAATATAAATAAGTGGGAATTTTGAAAACAGTGTTGGTTGGCATGACAACAAATGAAAATGCCAGGGAGGAGCTACTTCATGTAGATAATATATTCATGCTTCTCCTGATCTTATTGGTTTAGAAGATACTGTTTCACAAACATGCTGATTTAGGCCTCCACCATCACTGGTATCAGGCTGTATAACTAGCTATCTTTGCTCTGACTCGGTACATCTATTATCTAGCTAGCGGCTAACACGATATAGAACAACTCGCTAAGAAAAGACAAACTAGCTGTTTGCAGATGTAAGAAACAAAAGGAAGGGTACATTCTAGAAGTGTATTGATATTGTTGCGTTGACCATGCAGACTGAGCGCACGTGTTTGGTGGGCCAGAACCAACACGTGAGCTCCCTGAATGACAGGGGCGGGGCTAGGTCTGTGTGGCAACGAGGGAGAGCAGAGAGAGATGACTCAAGTAGCAGAGTAAACGATCAAAATGGACGTTACACACGACATATCACATTTAACAAACCAAACATTCAAATACCGTTATATTTATAATAAAAATAAAAAATCTTTAACTAGGCAAGTCCAATAAAAACAAATTCTTAATTACATTGACGGCCGACATAGAATGTAAAGTAAAAACCCAAATCGGTCCGTGCATCAATATCCAGCCCTTCCATCTAACCAATTATCCAAAATGTTTGCTATATGCAATTATCTTAGCCAGCAAGCGAGTCAGCCAGCAAGCGAGTCAGCCAGCTAACGTTAGCTATTAGCCTAGCCAACGTTAGCTATTAGCCTAGCCAACGTTAGCTATTAGCCTAGCCAACGTTAGCTATTAGCCTAGCCAACGTTAGCTATTAGCCTAGCCAACGTTAGCTATTAGCCTAGCCAACGTTAGCTATTAGCCTAGCCAACGTTAGCTATTAGCCTAGCCAACGTTAGCTATTAGCCTAGCCAACGTTAGCTATTAGCCTAGCCAACGTTAGCTATTAGCCTAGCCAACGTTAGCTATTAGCCTAGCCAACGTTAGCTATTAGCCTAGCCAACGTTAGCTATTAGCCTAGCCAACGTTAGCTTTGGCTGACGGTGGGACGTGCCTCATAAGTGCTCTGAGCACTGCTCGCACTCAGCAATAATGGCTGATTTGAGGCCCAATATATTCAACATGTTAAATTATTGTGACGTCGTAAGAGCCTGTAGAGCGGAATCAGGTACATATTTACACTTTACGGGCTGCCGCGTTAGGTTTTACTCTTATTATTTTTTAAATTTTACCTTTATTTAACCAGGCAAGTCAGTTAAGAACAAATTCTTATTTTCAATGACGGCCTAGGAACAGTCAATGGGCCGGGATCTGATCTGGAGCCTGTAGATCGGGATAAAAACGTGTCAACGTTTAGCTGGTGTCTCTTTAAGTCTGCTGTCTGCCTGAAGATCTTCCCACACTGAGAGAAGCGGTACAGGGCTTCTCTCCTGTGTGAGTTAACTTGTGTGCCCTCAGATGTGATGACTGACGGAAACTCTTCCCACACTGTGGGCAGTGGTAAGGCTTCTCTCCTGTGTGCGTTTGACAATGTTTCTTCAGGTATCTTGCCAGACTGAAGCTCTTCCCACACTGAGTGCAGTGGTAATTCTTCTCTCCTGTGTGAGTTAACTGGTGGGCCGTCACATTTGATGAATGACTGAAACTCTTTCCACATTGAAGGCAGTGGTAAGGCTTCTCTACTGTGTGAGTTAACTGGTGTGCCCTAAGGCTTTCTGTTTGACTGAAGCTCTTCCCACACTGGGAGCAGTGATAAGGCATCTTTCTTGTGTGAGTAAGCTGGTGTCTATTTAAGGTCTGTAAAAGAGGAAAACTCATCTCACAAACAGAGCAGTGGTATGGCTTCTCTCCCGAGTGAATTCGATGGTGTGTCTTCAGGTGTCCTGCCTGACTGAAGCTCTTCCCACACTGAGAGCAGTGGTACGGCTTCTCTCCTGTGTGAATTAGCTGGTGTGCCTTTAGAGCTCCTGCCCGACCAAAGCTCTTCCCACACTGAAAGCAGTGGTACGGCTTTTCTCCTGTGTGTATTCTCTTGTGTTCGTTTAGCTGTCCTTCCATACGGAAGCTCTTCCCACATTGGAAGCAGTGGAAAGGCTTCTCTCCTGTATGTATTCTCTGATGCCTCTTCAAATTGAACGAACAACTGAAAGTCTTCCTACACTGGGAGCAGTGGTACGACTTCTTTCCTGTGTGAGTAAGCTGGTGCGTCTTCAAGCTGCTTGGTGTCTGAAATCTCTTCCCACATTGACCACACGGGTACATCTTCTTTATTTTGAGGGTCTTTTTGCGTGGTATGAGGTGAGTTGGACACACAAAACTGCCTCTAGAATCTGAGCAGGGTCGGTCCATGCAGTGGTGATGTTTCTGTCTTGAGTTCCTCTGTCTGTGTTTATGGTTTCCTGATGCTGTGGAACTGGGCTCACTGTCTGAACCTGGGTTGGAGATCTCTCCTGTGGGAATAGGAACAGATAAAGGGTTAGAATCAGGATCAGAAGGCATTGGCTTTAGACTTGTCTAAAAAATGATTAAGATTCATTTATTTGTCCAATTAGAACACAAGGTCCAACGGAATTGTGACTTCCTGTTTAAAACATAAGCCTACGGGTTGGAGCAGAGGGCTGCCGTACTATGGGGGCATGTGGACCAGTTGCTGTGGGCGGTTAAGAGTCTTGGTCAAGGGCACAACGGCAGGTGACGGCACGAGCCCAAGCTTACAACTCTTTATTCATTGTTTCATTAATTAACAGCAGATTATTTACTGGGCGATGAAAACAACGACTTTCTAATCACAACCATCTACCATCCACAGATATACATACATACATCGACTTGGGGAAAGAGTCGTCAAACAGTCAGAGACACAGGTTGGTATACTGCTACACGGAGTATAGCATCTCTGTCTAAAAGCTAGGCTAACTTTAACAATAGTACATCATCTCTGTCTAAAAGCTGGGCTTAACTTTAACAATAGTATATCAGCCCAGCTTTTAGACAGAGATGATATACTATTGTTAAAGTTAGCCCAGCTTTTAGACAGAGATAACTTTAACAACAGTATATCATCTCTGTCTAAAAGCTGGGTTAACTTTAACAATAATAAATAATCTCTGTCTAAAAGCTGGGCTAACTTTAACAATAGTATATCATCTCTGTCTAAAAGCTGGGCTAACTTTAACAATATAATATCATCTCTGTCTAAAAGCTGGGCTAACTTTAACAATATAATATCATCTCTGTCTAAAAGCTGGGCTAACTTTAACAATAGTTGTGGGAAGTGAGCTGTCAATAATAGCAATAATAATTTTAGAATCCCCTGAGGCACCAACTTCTCTCCGTACTCCACACCTGAACGTACCTGGGTCAGTGATACTATCTACTTCTTCCTCCAGATCTGGATCAGACACTTCTCTGCTCTCCTCCACCTCCTCTTTGACTGCTCTCTCCTCCTCCTCCTCCTCTTTGACAGCTCTCTCCTCCTCCTCTTTGACAGCTCTCTCCTCCTCTTTGACTCCTCTCTCCTCCTCCACCTCCTCTTTGACTGTCCTCTCCTCTGCCTCCTCCTCTTTGACTGCTCTGTCCTCCTCTTCCTCTTTGACTGCTCTCTCCTCCTCTTCCTCTTTGATTGCTCTCTCCTCCACCTCCTCTCTGACTGCTCTCTCCTCCTCTTCCTCTTTGACTGCTCTCTCCTCCTCTCTGACTGCTCTCTCCTCCTCTCCGACTGCTCTCTCCTCCTCTCCGACTGCTCTCTCCTCCTCTCCGACTGCTCTCTCCTCCTCCTCTTTGACAACCATCTCTTCCTCTAGGACTTCTGGCTCTTCTTTGACAATCACATTGAGTTCCAGTGTTTGACTGCAGTCCTCCAGCTTCACTGAGACCATCTCTGGACCCTGCTGTGAACTTCTCTGGTCTGGAACACCACAGCCAGAACCCGGGGACTCTGTGGACTTGGGTTCAGACATGGAAGACTACAGATGGATTCAAAAGAGGCACAAAAAATTGAAAAGTGAGTTTCACAAACAGGATGAGTTTCACTAGAACAGTTTTGCTAACAAAAAGGGATAGATGGAAAATGTTGCATGCATGGTCTATCTACTAGGATTCTGCAAAGAAAATATAGCTAGCTAGCTAACATTGCTGTGGTGATGGCAACGATCGCTAACGTTAGCCATTTGAGCTAATTGGGTTAACTTTAGCTTACTGAGACATTTTACCGTCACCTTTCTCAATAGGGTGGGATGATATCTAGCTGGATTGCTAGATACAATTACAAGCAAGAAGTTTGCTAGTTTAAAGCCGAACCAAAATGACATTTGATATCACGCTGGCTGAATGATTAAGTAAATGATTAATAAAATTAAAGTTAGCTAACTACGGTTAACTAGCTAGCTAACAAACATGGAGGTCAAGTGAGCCAACACTCAAACTCGGTAAAGCCATCCGCTCTTCAGTTTCCTCGTGAATTTGCAAATACACAACACTATACGGTGTGATGTGTTTTCTGGGAGGGGAAACTGAGTTGGACGCTGTCATGCTCAGATAGAGACGATGGCTTCAAATCAACTCCAAGAAAACAGCTTGAACCACACTTATTCAATCTTCCATATTCAAAACGATACCAAATGGTTGATTTCATTTTGGCACCTTATCAAGGCTGCAGTAGACGGTGCGGTTTATCAAATGTTACATTGTTAAAGATCGTGTTTACAGTCATGACATTACACACACACACACACACACACACACACACACACACACACACACACAGCAAGACGTGAGTGAGCGTGATATATTTCTACTAGATCAATAATCCAGTGTGATGACCATTACATACCATACGATGCCCATTATGACATCATAAAGAGGTGTTGTGACACGCGCGCCACTTGTCGATGGGTATTCCACTGTTATTAACATTGTAGACACATAACGTGCCACACATTACACCAGCTACAACCTTGTAGACGCATAACGTGCCACACATTACACCAGCTACAACCTTGTAGACGCATAACGTGCCCACATTACACCAGCTACAACCTTGTAGACGCATAACGTGCCCACATTACACCAGCTACAACATTGTAGACACATAACGTGCCCACATTACACCAGCTACAACCTTGTAGACACATAACATGCCACACATTACACCAGCTACAACCTTGTAGACGCATAACATGCCACACATTACACCAGCTACAACCTTGTAGACGCATAACATGCCCACATTACACCAGCTACAACCTTGTAGACGCATAACATGCCCACATTACACCAGCTACAACCTTGTAGACGCATAACATGCCCACATTACACCAGCTACAACCTTGTAGACGCATAACATGCCCACATTACACCAGCTACAACCTTGTAGACGCATAACGTGCCCACATTACACCAGCTACAACCTTGTAAACGCATAACGTGCCCCACATTACACCAGCTACAACCTTGTAGACGCATAACGTGCCCACATTACACCAGCTACAACCTTGTAGACGCATAACGTGCCCACATTACACCAGCTACAACCTTGTAGACGCATAACGTGCTCCACATTACACCAGCTACAACCTTGTAGACGCATAACGTGCCACACATTACACATTACATTCTGGGTGTCTGTGTGCCCGGGAGACCCATGGGGCAGCGCATCACACTGCTAGCTGTGCCACTAGGGATTCTGGGTGTCTGTGTGCCTGGGAGACCCATGGGGCAGCGCATCACACTGCTAGCTGTGCCACTAGGGATTCTGGGTGTCTGTGTGCCTGGGAGACCCATGGGGCAGCGCATCACACTGCTAGCTGTGCCACTAGGGATTCTGGGTGTCTATGTGCCCGGGAGACCCATGGGGCAGCGCATCACACTGCTAGCTGTGCCACTAGGGATTCTGGGTGTCTGTGTGACCGGGAGACCCATGGGGCAGCGCATCACACTGCTAGCTGTGCCACTAGGGATTCTGGGTGTCTGTGTGACCGGGAGACCCATGGGGCAGCGCATCACACTGCTAGCTGTGCCACTAGGGATTCTGGGTGTCTATGTGCCTGGGAGACCCATGGGGCAGCGCATCACACTGCTAGCTGTGCCACTAGGGATTCTGGGTGTCTATGTGCCTGGGAGACCCATGGGGCAGCGCATCACACTGCTAGCTGTGCCACTAGGGATTCTGGGTGTCTATGAGCCTGGGAGACCCATGGGGCAGCGCATCACACTGCTAGCTGTGCCACTAGGGATTCTGGGTGTCTGTGTGACCGGGAGACCCATGGGGCACCGCATCACACTGCTAGCTGTGCCACTAGGGATTCTGGGTGTCTGTGTGCCTGGGAGACCCATGGGGCAGCGCATCACACTGCTAGCTGTGCCACTAGGGATTCTGGGTGTCTGTGTGCCTGGGAGACCCATGGGGCAGCGCATCACACTGCTAGCTGTGCCACTAGGGATTCTGGGTGTCTGTGTGCCTGGGAGACCCATGGGGCAGCGCATCACACTGCTAGCTGTGCCACTAGGGATTCTGGGTGTCTATGTGCCTGGGAGACCCATGGGGCAGCGCATCACACTGCTAGCTGTGCCACTAGGGATTTTGGGTGTCTATGTGCCTGGGAGACCCATGGGGCAGCGCATCACACTGCTAGCTGTGCCACTAGGGATTCTGGGTGTCTGTGTGACCGGGAGACCCATGGGGCACCGCATCACACTGCTAGCTGTGCCACTAGGGATTCTGGGTGTCTGTGTGACCGGGAGACCCATGGGGCACCGCATCACACTGCTAGCTGTGCCACTAGGGATTCTGGGTTAGAGGAGGTGTCTGTGTGCCCGGGAGACCCATGGGGCAGCGCATCACACTGCTAGCTGTGCCACTAGGGATTCTGGGTGTTTGTGTGACCGGGAGACCCATGGGGCACCGCATCACACTGCTAGCTGTGCCACTAGAGATTCTGGGTGTCTGTGTGCCTGGGAGACCCATGGGGCAGCACACAATAGACCCAGCGTCGTCTGGGTTAGGAGAGGGTTTGGCCGACGGGGATGTCCTTGTCCCATCGTGCACCAGCGACCCCTGTGGCGGGCCGGGCACACTGCACGGTGATACGGTGGCCAGGTGTACGGCGTTTCCTCCGACACATTGGTGCGGCTGGCTTCCGGGTTAAGTGGGCATTGCGTCAAGAAGTAGTGCGGTTTGGTTGGGTTTCGGAGGACACATGGCTCTCCACCTTCACCTCTCCCGAGTCCGTACAGGAGTTGCAGCGATGAGACAAGACTGTAACTACCAACTGTAACTACCACGAATTTGGGGAGAGAGGGGGGGGAAACTAGGGCTTATTTTTAACCAAATGTTGCAATTGCGATTTAGATCAGAACACTTGGGTGAACTGTTGGAATCATGGAAATAGAATGTTTATTACAATTCTATAGACAGAATATAAATAGTAGTGGGCGCTTTGAATACAGTATTGGTTGACATGACAACGAATGAAAATGCCAGGGAGGAGTTATTGTGACATGTTAGGAACCATGCCGTAACCTAAACCTATGGATGTTACACTGAGCTGGGTGAATGGAGTCATGTTAGGAACCATGTCATAACCTAAACCTATGGATGTTACACTGAGCTGGGTGAATGGAGTCATGTTAGGAACCATGCCGTAACCTAAACCTATGGATGTTACACTGAGCTGGGTGAATGGAGTCATCCAATAAGCTGGAATAGACACAAGGCCTTGCTCATACAATACATTATGATCCTCCAAGTGGGGACCAGTCACTGATTCGCTGCCAGACAAGATTCTGCTGATAGCCAAGAGTAGCAGTGGTAAGATGTTGGGACAGCTTTATGTAGGTCCTAACAGTTTGTGGGCACCGTTTGTCACCGTTATAATGCAATGAATGTATTGTGTGGTGTTGTGGCTTTGCTGGCATGCCACATTTGTTTTTTGTTTTTTTCACATGCTAACATCGCCAATGGTCCTCCCTCATCTTAAACGGCACCGACAGCCACAATAGGTAATCAAATGCCTGTCCAACTGATTAGTTCTGGCGCCGTCCCTGCCCACTTACTATCTAGTGACCAGGCTGCCTGGTTGAAATGAACGATTCACTCATCACATATTTGACATTGATGACGAATAATGTGATCAGTCACAAAACACAACGTCTTGAAGATAGCTAGCTAAACAAACGTGCTTGCTAACAACGATAAGATAGCTAGCTAGCCTAGGATGAAGATGAAAACCTAGGCAACTTCAACCCACTAACGTTAGCTAGATAACATGGCTAGACCGTCTCTAATGTCCTGAAGACTCGCTTTTTGTGTAGACAAATAATGTGTTATGTACATAGAATCGTTATAGAATGTTTTAAAAGCTTGATCTTACTTTGGACCTGGACTTTGAAATGTTGACTACCGACGATACTAGCAACAACAACAACAACAACAACAGCTAACTAGCGTAACTCCGAACCACCTCCTTTCCCAGAACGACGTCACAGATAGAACAATGAGCCAGATATTTCACCGGAAATGTATTAGTGTGAAGCATCCGGTTGGCGTTTCCACTCACTACCAAATATGGTGATGAGAGGATGCCCAGTAGCCGGCAGTGGGGGAATATCGATTTTGTACGAATTCATGCAAACTTTCACATCGGTGAAACGTTTGATTTCAAAACAGTTTTTTGTTCCCAAAACTAGAATCTGTTAAGACACATTTTTGTAGATTTTAACCTTTGCCAAAGTAAAAAAAAACACAAAAAAAAACGAATTTGTTCCCACTTTAAAAAGGACAGGCTGTGGTCCATCTTGAGTTAGTTATAAAAAATTTAAAAAACTTTGACGAGATCATCTTCTATGGTAGTCTGCCGGAATAACATCACAGACCTCGTTCTGGTTGAGTGTGGAAGAGGTTGGGGACTGTTGAGTCATTGAAAGCAACTCAAAGTGGACTGTTGGTGATTTGTTGCGTTTCTTCCATCCAGAGGGATCAAGCGCTCCACGTTTCTCGGGACAAGAGCTGTGCATTTCTTTGCTCTCAGGAGCAGGGCGCCAATAGAAAAGTCGGTGTCAAAGCTCAAGACAGACAGGGTATTCTCAGACTCGCCATTGCCACCGGGTCTGTGTCTTACCAAACGGTGGGTTTAACAATCACCAGGAATATGTTTACAACACTGATCACCTCTGAGTGGCGCCCTACTCCGTAGAGCAAATCACAACAAATCAAATCAAATCAAATTTTATTTGTCACATACACATGGTTAGCAGATGTTAATGCGAGTGTAGCGAAATGCTTGTGCTTCTAGTTCTGACAATGCAGTAATAACCAACAAGTAATCTAACTAACAATTCCAAAACTACTGTCTTATACACAGTGTAAGGGGATAAAGAATATGTACATAAGGATATATGAATGAGTAATGGTACAGAGCAGCATAGGCAAGATACAGTAGATGGTATCGAGTACAGTATATACATATGAGATGAGTATGTAAACAAAGTGGCATAGTTAAAGTGGCTAGTGATACATGTATTACATAAGGATGCAGTCGATGATATAGAGTACAGTATATACGTATGCATATGAGATGAATAATGTAGGCTAAGTAACATTATATAAGGTAGCATTGTTTAAAGTGGCTAGTGATATATTTAAATCATTTTCCCATCAATTCCCATTATTAAAGTGGCTGGAGTTGAGTCAGTGTCAGTGTCAGTGTGTTGGCAGCAGCCACTCAATGTTAGTGGTGGCTGTTTAACAGTCTGATGGCCTTAAGATAGAAGCTGTTTTTCAGTCTCTCGGTCCCAGCTTTGATGCACCTGTACTGACCTCGCCTTCTGGATGATAGCGGGGTGAATAGGCAGTGGCTCGGGTGGTTGATGTCCTTGATGATCTTTATGGCCTTCCTGTAACATCGGGTGGTGTAGGTGTCCTGGAGGGCAGGTAGTTTGCCCCCGGTGATGCGTTGTGCAGACCTCACTACCCTCTGGAGAGCCACCAGGTTCTCTGCCTCTCCTGGCAGGTGAGTAAAGGCTTCATGTATTTACCTGTAAACCAGGTTCTCTGCCTCTCCTGGCAGGTGAGTGAGGCTTCTCATGTATTTACCTGTAAACCAGGTTCTCTGCCTCTCCTGGCAGGTGAGTGAGGCTTCATGTATTTACCTGTAAACCAGGTGACTCTCCTGGCAGGTGAGTAAGGCTTCATGTATTTACCTGTAAACCAGGTGCCTCTCCTGGCAGGTGAGTAAGGCTTCATGTATTTACCTGTAAACCAGGTGCCTCTCCTGGCAGGTGAGTAAGGCTTCATGTATTTACCTGTAAACCAGGTGACTCTCCTGGCAGGTGAGTGAGGCTTCATGTATTTACCTGTAAACCAGGTGACTCTCCTGGCAGGTGAGTGAGGCTTCATGTATTTACCTGTAAACCAGGTGCCTCTCCTGGCAGGTGAGTGAGGCTTCATGTATTTACCTGTAAACCAGGTGCCTCTCCTGGCAGGTGAGTGAGGCTTCATGTATTTACCTGTAAACCAGGTGACTCTCCTGGCAGGTGAGTAAGGCTTCATGTATTTACCTGTAAACCAGGTGACTCTCCTGGCAGGTGAGTGAGGCTTCATGTATTTACCTGTAAACCAGGTGACTCTCCTGGCAGGTGAGTAAGGCTTCATGTATTTACCTGTAAACCAGGTGACTCTCCTGGCAGGTGAGTGAGGCTTCATGTATTTACCTGTAAACCAGGTGCCTCTCCTGGCAGGTGAGTGAGGCTTCATGTATTTACCTGTAAACCAGGAGACTCTCCTGGCAGGTGAGTGAGGCTTCATGTATTTACCTGTAAACCAGGTGACTCTCCTGGCAGGTGAGTGAGGCTTCATGTATTTACCTGTAAACCAGGTGCCTCTCCTGGCAGGTGAGTGAGGCTTCATGTATTTACCTGTAAACCAGGTGCCTCTCCTGGCAGGTGAAATGCCACACGGCTTGACACTGCAACTCTATTAGGAAAGTAACACGTTGCTAACTAGTTACTATTTAAATACACATTTCAACTTTGTTGTTGTTACCTTGTTACTGAGTAATGTAATGCTATTACTGTAACCCCCTGTGTTACTGTAACCCCCTGTGTTACTGTAACCCCTTGTTACTGAGTAATGTAATGCTATTACTGTAACCCCCTGTGTTACTGTAACCCCCTTGTTACTGAGTAATGTAATGCTATTACTGTAACCCCCTGTGTTACTGTAACCCCCTGTGTTACTGTAACCCCCTGTGTTACTGTAAAACCCCGTGTTACTGTAAAACCCAGTGTTACTGTAAAACCCAGTGTTACTGTAAAACCCGGTGTTACTGTAAAACCCTGTGTTACTGTAAAACCCCCCGTGTTACTGTAGCCCCCCCGTGTTACTGTAACCCCCTGTGTTACTAATGTGTTTCCCCAACACTGGTGCAATAACATCAATGTGCAAATCAAACATTCCCAAGAGGAGAGCACTTTCGATAATAGAAGTGTGGTGAAGAAAGTATTGATTTATGGAGATAGAAACTGAATAGATTTCTGGAGGAATAGACACTTTAATTTAAAATGTGACCCTCATGTCATATTTCATTTGGTACATTTTTATATGACAATGTACATCAGGTTGGAGAAGAAAAAACAACTCAGTCAATATTGGTTAGATGCCCAGCTTGGCAACACCATTATAAAGGTCAGTGTTGGGCAACATCTTCTGATGTTATTTTATGCATTTAAAACTCTTCCCACACTAACAGCAGTGGAAAAGCTTCTCATCTGGTGCATCTTCAGAGTTGTTAAATGCCTGAAACTCTTCCCACACCGAGAGCAGTGGTAAGGCTTCTCTCCAATGTGCGTTAGCTGGTGCCTCTTTAGGTCTGCTGTCTGACTGCAGCTCTTCCCACATTGAGAGCAGTGGTAAGGCTTCTCTCCGGTGTGAGTTCGCTGGTGTCTCGTTAGGTGTGCTGGCCGACTGAAACCCTTCCCACATTGAGAACAGTTGTAAGGCTTCTCTCCTGTGTGAGTTAGCTGGTGTTTCTTCAGGTGTGCCGTCTGACTGAAGCTCCTCCCACACTGAGAGCAGTGATAAGGCTTCTCCTCTGTGTGAGTTAGCTGGTGTGTCTTTAGAGCTCGTGCCCAACCAAACCGCTTCCCACACTGAGAGCAGTGGTATGGCTTCTCTCCTGTGTGAGTTCGCTGGTGTTGCTTCAGGTCTCCTGCCTGACTGAAGCTCCTTCCACACTGAGAGCAGTGGTACGGATGCTCTCCTGTGTGAGTTATCTGGTGTTTCTTTAGGAAATATAAACTGGTGAAGTTATCCCCACATTGAGAGCAGTGATAAGGCTTCTCTTCTGTGTGAGTAATCTGGTGTGTCTTCAGAGATCCTGCCCGACCAAAGCTCTTCCCACACTGAGAGCAGTGGTAAGGCTTCTCTCCTGTGTGAGTTCGCTGGTGTGTCTTCAGGTGACCTGCCTGACTGAAGCGCTTATCACACTGAGAGCAGTGGTAAGGCTTCTCTCCCAGGTGTATTATCCTCTGGTGTCGCTTTAGATGTGCTAAATTACTGACACTCGTCCCACATTGGGAGCAGTGGTAAGGCCTCTCTCCTGTGTGCGTTTTCTGGTGCGTCATTAGTTTGCTTGGTGTCGGAAAGCTCTTCCCACATTGATCACACGGGTAAATCTTCTTTATTCTGTGAGTCTGTTGGTGTGATTTGAGGTGAGTTGGACAAATAACACTGCCTCTGCAATCTGAGCAGGGGTGGGCCCTACAAGTGTGTCTTCTCAACTCCTCTGGCTCATAGAAACTAGTGAAGCAGTCCATGCAGTGGTGATGTTTCTGTCTCGAGTTCCTCCGTCTGTGTCGTTTATGGTTTCCTGATGCTGTGGAACTGGGCTCACTGTCTGAACCTGGGTTGGAGATCTCTCCTGTGGGAATATGGACATACAGTAGCTAGTTAAAAGTCTACACACCTCTTGCATAGGCGACACATTTTGCTTAAAACTAAATATCAAAAAAGGGAATACGTTAGATTTTTCCACAACCAATCTACACAACCCACCAAAATATTTATAACGTTAAAGACAAATTATAGAACATTTCATAGATGTCTTTATTGCGTCACATGTCCTCAAAACCCAGTTAATACTTCCTTGATTACTTCCTGGAACCACCTTTTGGCAGCCATGACAGGTCTCAATTATATTGAAGCAGACTAACTTCGCACATCTCTTAGGGCAACATGTATCCATTGTCGGTTTTCCTCTAACTTTAACCTGAGCCTCGCTCCTTTAATATTTATTTTGATCCTGACAAACTATCCTGTCTCTGCCAGTGACAAGCATACCCATAACAGGATCCTGACGCCACAATATTTAAAGATACATACACAGGTGGGTAAATAAGTTGCACAGTGGGTTAATGGTATACTGCTACTGTAACCGATGTGAAATGGCTAGCTAGTTAGCAGTGGTGCACGCTAATAGCGTTTCAAATCGGGTGATGTCACTCGCTCTGAGACTTGAAGTAGTTGTTCACCTTGCTCTGCAAGGGCCGTGGCTTTTGTGGAGCGATGGGTAATGATGCTTCGTGGGTGACTGTTGTCTATGTGTGCAGAGGGTCCCTGGTTCGAGCCCAGGTCGGGGCGAGGGGACGGACGAAAGCTAAACTGTTACACGACCACAATCTCTGTCTAGAAGCGGAGCTCACTTTAACAATTATAGTTGTGGGAAGTGAGCTGTCAATAACAGTTGTGGAATCTCCTGCTGGAATCTGGAATCCCCTGTGGCTGCCAAGGCAACAACCTCTCTCTGTACTCCACACCTGAACTTACCTGGATCAGTGATACTATCTACTTCCTCTTCCTCTAGATCTGGAGAAGACCCTCCCTGTTCTCTTCTTTGACTGGATTCTCCTCGTCGTTGACTCCGCTCTCCTTCACCTCCTCTTTGAGTGGTCTTTCCTCCGTCGCCTCTGTGATGGCTCTCTCCTCATCCTCTTCCTCTCTGACTGCTCTCCTCCACCTCCTCTTCCTCTCTGACTGCCCTCTCCTCCACCTCCTCTTTGACTGCCCTCTCCTCCACCTCCTCTTTGACTGCCCTCTCCTCCACCTCCTCTTTGACTGCCCTCTCCTCCACCTCCTCTTTGACTGCCCTCTCCTCCACCTCCTCTCTGACTGCCCTCTCCTCCACCTCCTCTCCGACCGCTCTCTCCTCCACCTCCTCTCCGACCGCTCTCTCCTCCACCTCCTCCTCTTTGACTGCCCTCCTCCTCCACCTCCTCCTTGACTGCCCTCCTCCTCCACCTCCTCTCCGACCTCCTCTCCTCCTCCTCCTCCTCCTCCTCCTCTCTGACTGCTCTCTCCTCCTCCTCCTCCTCCTCTTTGACAGCTCTCTCCTCCTCCTCCTCCTCCTCCTCTTTGACAGTCATCTCTTCCTCTAGGACTTCTGGCTCTTCTTTGACAATCACATTGAGTTCCAGTGTTTGACTGCAGTCCTCCAGTTTCACTGAGACCATCTCTGGATCCTGCTGTGAGGTTCTCTGTGCTGGAACACCACAGCCAGAACCCAGGGACTCTGTGGACTTGGGTTCAGACATCGAAGGCTACAGATGGATTCAAAAGAGGCACAAAAAAAGTGAAAGGTGAGTTTCACAAAACAGGGTGAGTTTCACTAGAACAGCTTTGCTAACAAAAAAGGGATGCATGCATGCAAAATATTTCGGCTTCTAGGATTCTGCTAAGAAAATGTAGCTAGCTAGCTAACATTGCTGTGGCGATGGCAACGATCGCTAACGTTAGCCATTTGAGCTAATTGGGTTAACTTTAGCTTACTGAGACATATTACCGTCAACTTTAGCTTACTGGTAACGATATTTTTTTGCTTTATTGGGTTAACTGCAGTTTACTGGTTCACCTTTCTCACTGCGGTGGGATGTGATCTAGCTAGATGGCTCAATTACAAGCACAAAGTTAGTTTAAAGCCGAACCAAAATGTGAATTTGTTTTGAAATCACACTGGACAAATGGCTAACTAAGTAAATGATTTGCTAAAATTGAACTAAGGTTACCTAACGCTAGCTAGGTAACTAAAGCTAGCTAACACACGGCCTGGCTAACTAGCCATGCTAACTTACTAACGTTAGCTAGTGATCAGTGTTGCCTGATTGAGATGAACAATTCACACATCACATATCGGACATTGATAAAAAAATAATGTGATCATTCACAATTAGCGTTAGCGTAGAGGTTGAAGATGACAACCTAGCAGTAACCTAGTTAGCACCTAGTAGCTAGCTAGCTAACTGTGTTAAACATGTGGCTTTTTGTCGAGACATGTTGATTGGGGGTAGGTCGACAAATAATCAGACTACTAAAAACAGTTCTAAGTACATAGAATGTTATAAATGATGAAGTTAAATAATCTACATAATGACTTGAGCATGTAGAATAGATGTGTAGTTGTAAACACAATTTGCAAAGTGTGTAACTGATGAGTTGTGAACATGAAAGAATCTATAATTGCATTTGTAAACTTGTAACTTAATATTTGCATCTGTAAACCTGCGCATGTTAATTTCGCATTCTCAGTCTTTTGGCAGCGGTTTAGCGCCCAACCGTGACAAAAAAAAGATTTATAGATGTGCAAACAGCGTTTTGCAAGCAAGGAGAGCGAGAGAAGGAGCTCTGGGAGGTGGGACAGGTTTCTTTTAACCGATCGGATGAAGTTTCATAGACCAGCCATACTCTACAATGGTTGGTTGGTGACAGCTCACATGGGCCATGTTGTCTGGCGCAACCACCTGTCAATCACGACGTGCGTTACCAGGTTACCACTAAGACTGATTGCACAATGTGCACCTGTTAGCTGTGATGGCGGGTAAGTTCATAGGTCTTTCTTTTATGTTACGTTTCCCAGCAAGAAACCAAACATTAACGCTCAAACAGAAGTGGAAACTAACAGAGTCGCTGACAACAACAACAACAACAACCACCTAAACGAAACAGGTGGGGTTCTAGGAGGGCTTCTGAAAGACACTCATGGAGGTGTCCACTGAAAGTTGACTAGCAACAACAACTGGGACCAAAAAGACACACACTAAATCTGCCCAAGAGGTAAACAAAATAAAACCCTGAAAGAGCACAGGTGAAACACCTTCTGACTAATGAGATGACAAACCAGCACAGGTGAAACACCTTCTGACTAATGAGATGACAAACCAGCACAGGTGAAACACCTTCTGACTAATGAGATGACAAACCAGCACAGGTGAAACACCTTCTGACTAATGAGATGACAAACCAGCACAGGTGAAACACCTTCAGACTAATGAGATGACAAACCAGCACAGGTGACTAATGAGATGACAAACCAGCACAGGTGAAACACCTTCTGACTAATGAGATGACAAACCAGCACAGGTGAAACACCTTCTGACTAATGAGATGACAAACCAGCACAGGTGAAACAGCCAGCACAGGTGAAACACCTTCTGACTAATGAGATGACAAAGCCAGCACAGGTGCACAGGTGAAACACCTTCTGACTAATGAGATGACAAACCAGCACAGGTGAAACACCTTCTGACTAATGAGATGACAAACCAGCACAGGTGAAACACCTTCTGACTAATGAGATGACAAACCAGCACAGGTGAAACACCTTCTGACTAATGAGATGACAAACCAGCACAGGTGAAACACCTTCTGACTAATGAGATGACAAACCAGCACAGGTGAAACACCTTCTGACTAACGAGGTGAAACCAATTGGTGCGCCTAATAGTGCAATCACTGGAAAACAGACTGGATGATCTACGACTATCTATGACTATCCTACCAACTGTAATATCTGGTGTGTTACCGATTCGCGGCTGAACGATCCAGACTATCCTACCAACGGGACACCAACTGTAATATCTGGTGTGGTACAGAGTCACGGCTGAACGATCCAGACTATCCTACCAACGGGACATCAACTGTAATATCTGGTGTGTTACCGAGTCAAGGCTGAACGATCCAGACTATCCTACCAACTGTAATATCTGGTGTGTTACCAAGTCAAGGCTGAACGATCCAGACTATCCTACCAACTGTAATATCTGGTGTGTTACCGAGTCGCGGCTGAACGACGCCACGGATAAAATAAAGCTGCTGGCTTCTTTGTGTTTCGGCAGGACAGAGCAGCTACGTCTGGTAAGACGAGGGGCGCAGGGGTGTGTCTATTTGTCAATAACTGCTAGTGCGCAATGTCTAATATTAACGTCTTGAGGTATTGCTCGCCTGTGGTAGAGTACCTCATGATAAGTTGTAGACCACACTATCTACCGAGAGAGTTCTCATCTGTACTTTCCGTAGCCGTCTATTTACTACCACAGACCGATGCACTAAGAGACGCACTCAACCAGCTGTATAAGGACATATTCAAACAGGAAAACGCTCATCCTGAAGTGGCGCTCCTAGTGGTCGGGGACTTTAATGCAGGCAAACTAAAATCCATTGTACCTCGTTTCTGCCAGGATGTCACTTGTGCAACCAGAGGGGGAAAACAATTAAATAATAATAATAAACTCTGGACCACCTTTACTCCACACACAGAGATGCAAATCTGACCATAATTCCATCCTTCTGATTCCTGCTTACAAGCAAAAACTACAGCAGGAAGTACCAGTGACTTGCTCAATAACCGATGTGGTCTGATGAGGCAGATGGAACGCTGCAGGACTGTAATTTAGCAGCACAGACTGGAATATGTTCCGCGATTCATCCAATGGCATTGAGGATTATACCACTTTATACTACCAAGCCAGTGACTAACTGCATTGACGATGTCGTCCCCACAGGGACAGTACGTACATATCGCAACAAGAAGCGAAGCTTCTCTTCGCTTTACAGTTGGCTTGGCAACGGACTCTGACACGCTGGCGCGAGAACCACTAGAGCGAGCGGCTTCCTCTGTGGGCGGAAACAACCCCTTGACTATAACTACTGTACATGATAAACACGATTATCTCACATGTCAGGTTGGCAACACAGGACACATCAGCAAGAATATACGGTTCTATGAATACATAAAGTAGTGCCTCTTTTTCACAGCAACTAGGTGCCTTTTTCTTCGATGTTACAAACAATGGGAGCCTGTCTCCTACTTTATCAGAAACTTTTCCATACAGGTATAAATTCATCAATATAATACCAACCTCTTGACCTGAGGGGGGGTTTATTTATTTAATGTGTTATACTGTCTTTGTACTATGGTAACACGCAATTCATAAAGATGGTACTAATTTGATCAGTTTTATCACAATCATTTATCATAATTGTGCAATACCATGGTTGAACATATAATGTAGTTTAAAAAACCATGGTATTACCATGATCCACATGGTATGAATGATGCAATACCATGGCATTATTTAGATGCATGGCAGTACCATCATACTTCAAGGCTAAAACCATGGTGCATATCCATGGTTCAGAATATACCATGGTATAAGTCAAAGTACCATAGAAGTACCATGGTATGAATGAAAGTACCATTGTAGTGCCACGGTACATTTTTTGTCACCGGGGAGATGGCCGATGTTCTCCGCTAGTGCCAATAACATACTGTTCGCTCAATTAAGTTAAGAATTTTGATAACTAAAAGACCGATTGGAGTCTTTTCATTGTCATCCCTTTAGAGCAATAGGCATTTGCTTTTCAAACAGTTTTTCCGCGATTGTATTTTTTAAATATTGCGATATGCCCGGCTGGGTGTCTGTTTTTCACTGACAGTCGCAACTTATTAACAATGATCTATTTTGGTATTTGAAGCGCGCGCTGCCCAAATCGCGGGTCCTTCAGATGTCGACAGGGTTTTATTTTATTTTATTTTAAATAAGCTAATGATCCTCTGTGCCCATATTATGATTTCTAGTGTAGTAGCCTATTTTGAATTATGTCTGTATAAATAGGAATACGCTAATTAGGATATCATTTTCAATTTCCTAGCCTTATTCCGTTTTAATGTGCCATAAAACGCAAGCAGTTATCATTTTGATTGTCAAAACAAAGCATTTAACGGCGCACCTATAGGCTACCCGCGGACATTCGTTCAGTCACAATAATTTCAGCATCCAAACCCCAATTTAATGACTGGAAAGAGATTCAAAACTACGTGTGGTGTATTGCTAATTCTGCGATTGTCACAAGGCCTACACTTGTAGCCTGAATTGCAGGATCTACTGTTGTCCACGCGCGCCTCGTACGCCCACTATATATTTTACCGGGACACCGTACCGGACCGTCCCGCCTTACTTTCACCCCTGATTCAACTTCCTAATAAAGCTTAATCTTACCTTGGAACTTGACTTTGAGAAGTTGCTACCGACACTAGCCACTCTTCGAGGCTTAACGGCGTTTGGTATCCAATAAATGTTGCATTACCGCCACCTACTAGACTGGAGTAGAACTCCCTTATACTTCGCTTAAAAAATTATAATAATCTACAAATGCCCTACACTCAAAATTGAACTGCAGTTATGCGCCACTATAACTGCAGTTACAATTCAAAAATACTGCAGTAAAAAAAATATTTTGTACGCAGTATTTGCAGCATACTGTAGTTATACTGCACTTGTTTCCATAAGGGGTCCTACCTCAGGGCAACAGCCTGAAAGGATGGGACACTTGTCCAGCGGCAATCCAATCCGCTGGTCTGGGGAGGTCTGCCCTGTTCTTCAGACTGAAGCTATTTGATAGCCGGTCTGGGGAGGTCTGCCCTGTTCTTCAGACTGAAGCTATTTGATAGCCGGTCTGGGGAGGTCTGCCCTGTTCTTCAGACTGAAGCTATTTGATATTTAATGTCTTTCAGGGGCCTATTTGAACAGCCGGGGGGTCTTGGGAGGTCTGCCCTGTTCTTCAGGCTATTTGATAGCCGGTCTGGGGAGGTCTGCCCTGTTTTCAGGACTGAACCTAGCCTGGTCTGCACCAGGTCAGCCCTGTTCAGACTGGGCTACGGTCCTTCAGACTGAACAGGTCTGCCCTGTTCTTCAGACCAGGCTAGTCTGGGGAGGCTCTGCCCTAACCACCAGGCTAGCCCTAGCCTCTAAGCAGACCAGGCTACCCTGCCTCTAAGCACTGGGGAGGCTACCCTGTTCTAACCACCAGGCTAGACTCAAGGTATTTGATATTTAACCACCAGGCTGACCCTGCCTCTAACCACCAGGCTACCCTGACAGATTTCTAACCACCATTTGAACTTGCAACCTGCCTCTAACCAGTCCAACGCTCTAACCACCAGGCTACCCTGCCTCTAACCACCAGGCTACCCTGCCTCTAACCACCAGGCTACCCTGCCTCTAACCACCAGGCTACCCTGCCGCCCTCATAGACAGAACAGATTGTTATTTTAGCCACTGGAGATGAAAGGTTGTCGTTTTGAGGAGTGGGAGAGCAGGCAGCGGAAGGCAATGGATTCACCAAGGTCATATCATCTGTGTAATATGTAAAGGGATAAACACAGACGTTCTGTACATTACCTTGGAGATAATGGATGTGTAATATGTAAAGGGATAAACACAGACGTTCTGTACATTACCTTGGAGATAATGGATGTGTATTATGTAAAGGGATAAATGCCTCTGTTCTGTACGTTACCTTGGAGATAATGGATGTGTATTATGTAAAGGGTAAACACAGACGTTCTGTACATTACCTTGGAGATAATGGATGTGTATTATGTAAAGGGATAAACACAGACGTTCTGTACATTACCTTGGAGATAATGGATGTGTATTATGTAAAGGGATAAACACAGACGTTCTGTACATTACCTTGGAGATAATGGATGTGTATTATGTAAAGGGGTAAACACAGACGTTCTGTACATTACCTTGGAGATAATGGATGTGTATTATGTAAAGGGGTAAACGCCTCTGTTCTGTACATTACCTTGGAGATAATGCATAGGTATTATGTAAAGGGGTAAACACAGACGTTCTGAACGTTACCTTGGAGATAATGGATGTGTATTATGTAAAGGGATAAACACAGACGTTCTGTACATTACCTTGGAGATAATGGATGTGTATTATGTAAAGGGATAAACACAGACGTTCTGTACATTACCTTGGAGATAATGGATGTGTATTATGTAAAAGGATAAACACAGACGTTCTGTACATTACCTTGGAGATAATGGATGTGTATTATGTAAAGGATAAACACAGACGTTCTGTACATTACCTTGGAGATAATGGATGTGTATTATGTAAAGGGGTAAACGCAGACGTTCTGTACATTACCTTGGAGATAATGGATGTGTATTATGTAAAGGGGTAAACGCAGACGTTCTGTACATTACCTTGGAGATAATGCATAGGTATTATGTAAAGGGGTAAACACAGATGTACTGTACATTACCTTGGAGATAATGGTTGTGTATTATGTAAAGGGGTAAACGCCTCTGTTCTGTACATTACCTTGGAGATAATGGATGTGTATTATGTAAAGGGATAAAGGCCTCTGTTCTGTACGTTACCTTGGAGATAATGGATGTGTATTATGTAAAGGGGTAAACACAGACGTTCTGTACATTACCTTGGAGATAATGGATACCCTGTATTATGTAAAAGGATAAACACAGACGTTCTGTACATTACCTTGGAGATAATGGATGTGTATTATGTAAAGCCTGGGTAAACTCCTGCAGCTACGTTCTGTACATTACCTTGGAGATAATGGATGTGTATTATGTCCCACCAAAGCCTGGGTAAACTCCTGCTGCTACTGTGTTCTGTCCCACCACCACCCCAGCCATTACCTTGGAGATAATGCATAGGTATGGCTGCTATGTAAAGGGGTAAGCTCCCACCACCACCCCAGCCTGTTAGCAGTAGAACTACCTGAGATAATGGATGTGTATTATGTAAAGGGCTCCCACCAACCCAGCCTGTTAGCAGTCTGGAGACTCCTGCTGCTACTGTGCTCTGGGATCCCACCACCACCCCAGCCTGTTAGCAGTAGAACTCCTGGACTGTGCTCTATTATGCTCCCACCAACCCCAGCCTGTTAGCAG
Source organism: Oncorhynchus tshawytscha (assembly GCF_018296145.1). Taxonomy (NCBI): domain Eukaryota; kingdom Metazoa; phylum Chordata; class Actinopteri; order Salmoniformes; family Salmonidae; genus Oncorhynchus; species Oncorhynchus tshawytscha. The sequence goes on from NW_024609575.1 coordinate 67,205, forward strand.
TAGAACTCCTGCTGCTACTGTGCTCTGGCTTGTAGCTCCCACCACCACCCCAGCCTGTTAGCAGTAGAACTCCTGCTGCTACTGTGATAATGGATGACCACCACCAGCCTGTTAGCAGTAGAACTCCTTGCTACTGTTCCTTTAGCTCCCACCACCAGGTAGCCTGTAGCAGACTCCTGCTGCTACTGTGCTCTGGCTTGTTACCACCACCCCAGCCTGTTACATAGAACTCCTGCTGCTACTGTGCTCCAAGGCTAAGCCTGTTACAGAACAGCCTTTCCCACCACCACCCCAGCCTTTAGCATAGAACTCCTCCATTATCTGGCCAAGCTCCCACCAACCCCAGCCTGTTAGCAGAAACTCCTGCTGCTACTGTGCCCTTTAGCTCCCACCACCACCCCATAATAGAACATCCATTATCTGCCTGGTTGTAGCTCCCACCAGAAGCCAGAGTAGAACTCCTGCTGCTACTGTGCCCTGCTTGAGCTCCCACCACACCCCAGCCAAAGGAAACCATATGAAAACACACCCCAGCCTTTAGCAGTAGAACTCCTGCTGCTACTGTGCTCTGGCTTGTAGCTCCCACCACCACCCCAGCCTGTTAGCAGTAGAACTCCTGCTGCTACTGTGCTCTGGCTTGTAGCTCCCACCACCACCCCAGCCTGTTAGCAGTAGAACTCCTGCTGCTACTGTGCTCTGGCTTGTAGCTCCCACCACCACCCCAGCCTGTTAGCAGTAGAACTCCTGCTGCTACTGTGCTCTGGCTTGTAGCTCCCACCACCACCCCAGCCTGTTAGCAGTAGAACTCCTGCTGCTACTGTGCTCTGGCTTGTAGCTCCCACCACCACCCCAGCCTGTTAGCAGTAGAACTCCTGCTGCTACTGTGCTCTGGCTTGTAGCTCCCACCACCACCCCAGCCTGTTAGCAGTAGAACTCCTGCTGCTACTGTGCTCTGGCTTGTAGCTCCCACCACCACCCCAGCCTGTTAGCAGTAGAACTCCTGCTGCTACTGTGCTCTGGCTTGTAGCTCCCACCACCACCCCAGCCTGTTAGCAGTAGAACTCCTGCTGCTACTGTGCTCTGGCTTGTAGCTCCCACCACCACCCCAGCCTGTTAGCAGTAGAACTCCACCACCACTGTGCCTGGCTTGTAGCTCCCACCACCACCCCAGCCTGTTAGCAGTAGAACTCCTGCTGCTACTGTGCTCTGGCTTGTAGCTCCCACCACCACCCCAGCCTGTTAGCAGTAGAACTCCTGCTGCTACTGTGCTCTGGCTTGTAGCTCCCACCACCACCCCAGCCTGTTAGCAGTAGAACTCCTGCTGCTACTGTGCTCTGGCTTGTAGCTCCCACCACCACCCCAGCCTGTTAGCAGTAGAACTCCTGCTGCTCCCACCACCACCCCAGCCTGTTAGCTAGAACTCCTGCTGCTAGCTAGCTCCCACCACCACCCCAGCCTGTTAGCAGTAGAACTCCTGCTGCTACTGTGCTCTGGCTTGTAGCTCCCACCACCACCCCAGCCTGTTAGCAGTAGAACTCCTGCTGCTACTGTGCTCTGGCTTGTAGCTCCCACCACCACTGTTAGCAGTAGAACTCCTGCTGCCCCAGCCTGTTAGCAGTAGAACTCCTGCTGCTACTGTGCTCTGGCTTGTAGCTCCCACCACCACCCCAGCCTGTTAGCAGTAGAACTCCTGCTGCTACTGTGCTCTGGCTTGTAGCTCCCACCACCACCCCAGCCTGTTAGCAGTAGAACTCCTGCTGCTACTGTGCTCTGGCTTGTAGCTCCCACCACCACCCCAGCCTGTTAGCAGTAGAACTCCTGCTGCTACTGTGCTCTGGCTTGTAGCTCCCACCACCACCCCAGCCTGTTAGCAGTAGAACTCCTGCTGCTACTGTGCTCTGGCTTGTAGCTCCCACCACCACCCCAGCCTGTTAGCAGTAGAACTCCTGCTGCTACTGTGCTCTGGCTTGTAGCTCCCACCACCACCCCAGCCTGTTAGCAGTAGAACTCCTGCTGCTACTGTGCTCTGGCTTGTAGCTCCCACCACCACCCCAGCCTGTTAGCAGTAGAACTCCTGCTGCTACTGTGCTCTGGCTTGTAGCTCCCACCACCACCACCACCCCAGCCTGTTAGCAGTAGAACTCCTGCTGCTACTGTGCTCTGGCTTGTAGCTCCCACCACCACCCCAGCCTGTTAGCAGTAGAACTCCTGCTGCTACTGTGCTCTGGCTTGTAGCTCCCACCACCACCCCAGCCTGTTAGCAGTAGAACTCCTGCTGCTACTGTGCTCTGGCTTGTAGCTCCCACCACCACCCCAGCCTATTAGCAGTGGTGGAAAGAACTTCAGGAGAAAAGACTTTCAAGTACTACTTAAGTTGTTTTTTTTGGGGGGGGGTATCTATACTTTACTTTTTATATTTTTAAAAACATTTACTTCACTACAGTCCTAAAGAAAATGTACTGTTTACTCTATGCATTTTCCCTGACACCCAAAAGTACTCTTTACATGTTGAGTGCTTAGCAGGACCCGAAAATAGTCAATTTACCCAGTTATCAAGAGAACATGTGTTCATCCCTACTGCCTCTGATCTGACAGACTCACTAAACACAAATGCATCGTTTGTAAAGGATGTCTGAGTGTTGGAGTGTGCCCCTGGCTATGCATACATTTTAACAACAAGAAAATGGTGCCATCTGTTTTACTTAATATAATGAATTTGAAATTATTTATATTTTTACTACTTAAGTATATTTCACCAATAACATTTACTTTTGATACTTAATAATAATTATATTTTGAACCGAATACTTAGACTTTTACTGGGTGACTTTCATTTTAGTAACTTTCTTTAAAAAGGTATCTATATTTTAACTCTAGTATTTTGTACAATTGGGTACTTTTTCCACCACTGCCTGTTAGGTTCTGTGTTCCTGCCGGGGAGATTGGTATAGCTTACCACGTTCACTGCCTGTTAGGTTCACTGCTTACCGCGTTCACTGTCTGTTAGGTTCTGTGTTCCTGCCGGGGAGATTGGTATAGTTTACCACGTTCACTGTCTGTTAGGTTCTGTGTTCCTGCCGGGGAGATTGGTATAGTTTACCACGTTCACTGCCTGTTTGGTTCTGTGTTCCTGCTGGGGAGATTGGTATAGCTTGTTCACTGCCTGTTAGGTTCTGTGGGGAGATTGGTATAGCTTACCACGTTCACTGTCTGTTAGGTTCTGTGTTCCTGCTGGGGAGATTGGTATAGCTTACCACGTTCACTGTCTGTTAGGTTCTGTGTTCCTGCTGGGGAGATTGGTATAGCTTACCACGTTCACTGTCTGTTAGGTTCTGTGTTCCTGCTGGGGAGATTGGTATAGCTTACCACGTTCACTGTCTGTTAGGTTCTGTGTTCCTGCTGGGGAGATTGGTATAGCTTACCGTTCACGCCTGTCACTGTCTGTTAGGTTCTGTGTTCCTGCTGGGGAGATTGGTATAGCTTACCGCGTTCACTGTCTGTTAGGTTCTGTGTTCCTGCCGGGGAGATTGGTATAGTTTACCACGTTCACTGTCTGTTAGGTTCTGTGTTCCTGCTGGGGAGATTGGTATAGCTTACCTCGTTCACTGCCTGTTTGGTTCTGTGTTCCTGCCGGGGAGATTGGTATAGCTTACCTCGTTCACTGTCTGTTTGGCCGGGCGGCCAGCTCTAGGAAGAGTCTTGGTGGTTCCAAACTTCTTCCATTTTAGAATGATGGAGGCCACTGTGTTCTTGGGGACCTTCAATGCTGCAGCAATTCTTTGGTACCCTTCCCCAGATCTGTGCCTCAACACAATCCTGTCTCGGAGCTCTACAGATAATTCCTTCGACCTCATGTCTTGGTTTTTGCTATGACATGCACTGTCAACTGTGGGACCTTATATAGACAGCCCTGCCTTTCCAAATCCTGTCCAATCAATTGAAATTACCACAGGTGGACTCCAATCAAGTTGTAGAAACATCTCAAGGATGATCAATGGAAACAGGATGCACCTGAGCTCAATTTCGAGTCTCATAGCAAAGGGTCTGAATACTTATGTAAATTAGGTGCTTTACGCCACTGACCTCGTTCTCTTTCAGTCACCCACGTGGGTATAACCAATGAGATGGGAGAGGCAGAACTTGCAGCGCGATCCGCGTCACTCGTTGGCGCGCGGTTTGGGTTCCGTGTAAAGCATTTCACTGTTGATCTACACCTGTTGTATTCAGCGCACGTGACAAATACAATTTGATTTGATCAGCTGAAAATTACGAAATACAAAAAGAACACTAAAATACACATTAATCAGGAATGTGATCAAATCTAGATAGGATGTAGAGATCACCTTCTCATGTAACAATTGCTTTATTCAATTACAATAACTTACCTCGTGCGCAGCTTGAACACGGAGTGCGACACATTGGGAACATCTGTCATTTGTCTTATGGTCATATGACAAACTATGAGGAACTCAAGCTGCTCCTTGGTGATCGGACATCGCCTTCCCGCCAAAGGGGCTACGAAAATAAAATAAACAATACATTAGCTACAACATACACTGCTAAAAACTGTTTAAGGTTAAAAGACTAAGAGCACTATACATAATTTAGGAACAGCATTAGAGAGATAAGCCAACCAAATGTTTTGTTTTCATTGCCTTCGCTCGATATTTTGCGAAATGCGCCTCTTTCAGATTTGACACAGGAGATTTAACACAGGACAAGTAAATGATACAAAATCTCAGGCTTTTACCACGCATGCCATTCAAAAAAATAATAATAATAAGATACACATGTAACAACTTGCAGCCTTGGTTCCCGTTGCTGGATGTCCTTTGCCTCTTGCAGGAACTCCTCAGCAACAACAATTAGATTACTGACCATCTCTTTATCAATCAAATGACCGCCGAAGGCTCCGCAACATGGTCTCTAGCCCGACAAATAGACAGCAGACCCGATGGGTCCAGTGACACTGTATTTGTATGTAACGTTAGCTAACAACCCCAAATGTGTTCGCTTGTCTAATATGCGACAACTCTCAGATACTTAGACCTATGACAATCGTGCATTGACAGGCGAGGCAGTTTTAATAACTACTAGCTAAAAAATAAATGGTTCTTCATACAGACATCTAGCTATAGTAACTTTAGCTGGTTAACGTTTTATAGATTCCATAACTAGATTACCACTCCCTATCAACACCTAGCTATTACACCACTCCCTATCAACACCTAGCTATTACACCACTCCCTATCAACACCTAGCTATTACACCACTCCCTATCAACACCTAGCTATTACACCACTCCCTATCAACACCTATCTGTTACACCACTCCCTATCAACACCTAGCTATTACACCACTCCCTATCAACACCTAGCTATTACACCACTCCCTATCAACACCTATCTGTTCAACACCTACCACTCCCTATCAACACCTAGCTATTACACCACTCCCTATAGCTCCCGGTTACACCTAGCTCCCTATCAACACCTAGCTATTACACCACTCCCTATCAACACCTAGCTATTACACCACTCCCTATCAACACCCTATTACACCACTCCCTATCAACACCTAGCTATTACACCACTCCCTATCAACACCTATCGTTACACCACTCCCTATCAACACCTAGTTACACCACCCCTATCAACACCTATCTGTTACACCACTCCCTATCAACACCTATCTAGTTACACCACTCCCTATCAACACCTAGCTATTACACCACTCCTATCAACATCACACACCTATCTAGCTATTACACCACTCCCTATATCAACACTATCAACACCTAGCTATTACACCACTCCCTATCAACACCTATCTATTACACCACTCCCTATCAACACCTATCTCCCTATTACACCACTCCCTATCAACACCCTATCAACACCTATCTATTACACCAGCTATTACACCACTCCCTATCAACACCTAGCTATTACACCACTCCCTATCAACACCTCAACACCTAGCTATTACACCACTCCCTATCAACACCTAGCTATTACACCACTCCCTATCAACACCTAGCTATTACTCCACTCCCTATCAACACCTAGCTATTACACCACTCCCTATCAACACCTAGCTATTACACCACTCCCTATCATTACACTCCCTATCAACACCTAGCTATTACTCCCTATCAACACCTACTATTCACTCCCTATCAACACCTAGCTATTACACACTCCCTATCAACACCCTATTCACTCCATATCAACACCTAGCTATTACACCACTCCCTATCAACACCTAGCTATTACACCACTCCCTATCAACACCTATCTATTACACCACTCCCTATCAACACCTATCTATTACACCACTCCCTATCAACACCTATCTGTTACACCACTCCCTATCAACACCTATCTGTTACACCACTCCCTATCAACACCTATCTATTACACCACTCCCTATCAACACCTAGCTATTACACCTATCAACCCTATCAACACCTATCTATTACACCACTCCCTATCAACACCTAGCTATTACACCACTCCCTATCAACACCTAGCTATTACACCACTCCCTATCAACACCTAGCTATTACACCACTCCCTATCAACACCTAGCTATTACACCACTCCCTATCAACACCTAGCTATTACACCACTCCCTATCAACACCTAGCTATTACACCACTCCCTATCAACACCTAGCTATTACACCACTCCCTATCAACACCTAGCTATTACACCACTCCCTATCAACACCTAGCTATTACACCACTCCCTATCAACACCTAGCTGGTACACCACTCCCTATCAACACCTAGCTGGCTAACATTAAGTTAAAGTCACCTGGCTATTTATGTTTGAAGTCCATCTCTTCTGTCCGTGAGCAGCAATCAGAGATGGTCCATTCATAATGTTCAAGAAACTGTGCAGACAACACTCAAAATAAACACATCAACAAACAAAACCCCTCACAGTCAATTCCAAAATACATCCATACACAGGAACCATCCCCGACAGGACTTCATGCAAGGCTTCGGCTGTGAAATCATGAAGATCCCCAAAAAACGTTCAGCTGCGTCACAATGAAAACAACTCCAACTGACTCCAACTGTGCTGTACAGTTTATGACCATGTGAGGGCGCTACAATCACTATGACAAAAATCGAGTCTTGGGGTTTTCTAGTATCCACCACAACTTTATTTATCATGTTTCCCTTCTTCTTCGTCATGGTAACCCACGCATTGTCACTCTCTGCTATTATCTTCACCAGAAAATATATATATAAATAGATAATTATCTTCACCAGACTAGCAGTTTTAAACCAAACATCCGCCTCCGCCATCTTGCCTAGTACATTTTTACTGGATCGGTGATGTTAATATACTCCATATTAATAGAATAGTAATATAGTAATATAGTAATATAGCTACATATTAATAGAATGGTAATTTTGTTATATAACTTCATATTAATATAATGTTAATATAGTAATAGAACTTCATATTAATAGAATAGTAATATAGTAATATAGTAATATAGCTACATATTAATAGAATGGTAATTTTGTTATATAACTTCATATTAATATAATGTTAATATAGTAATAGAACTTCATATTAATAGAATAGTAATATAGTAATATAGTAATATAGTAATATAACTTCATATTAATAGAATAGTAATATAGTAATATAGTAATATAACTTCATAGTAATAGAATAGTAATATAGTAATATAGTAATATAGTAATATGGTAATATAGTAATATAACTTCATATTAATAGAATGGTAATATAGTAATATAGTAATATAGTATAGTAATATAACTTCATATTAATAGAATTAATAGAGTATAGTAATATAACTTCAATTAATAGTAATATAGTAATATAGTAATATAACTTCATATTAATAGAATAGTAATATTAGTATAGTAATATAACTTCATATTAATAGAATAGGTAATATAGTAATATAGTAATATAACTTCATATTAATAGAATAGTAACTAGTAAATATAGTAATATAACTTCATATTAATAGAATAGTAATATAGTAGAATAGTAATATAGTAATATAACTTCATATTAATAGAATAGTAATATAGTAATATAGTAATATAACTTCATAGTAATAGAATAGTAACTGGTAAATATAGTAATATAACTTCATATTAATAGAATAGTAATATAGTAATATAACTTCATATTAATAGAATAGTAATATAGTAATATAACTTCATATTAATAGAATAGTAACTGGTAAATATAGTAATATAACTTCATAGTAATAGAATAGTAATATAGTAATATAACTACATATTAATATAATAGTAATATAGTAATATAATAATATAACTTCATATTAGTCAACTTCATACTAGTCAAGGACCATATCACCTCCACCCTACCTGACACCCTAGACCCACTCCAATTTGCTTACCGCCCAAATAGGTCCACAGACGATGCAATCTCAACCACACTGCACACTGCCCTAACCCATCTGGACAAGAGGAATACCTATGTGAGAATGCTGTTCATCGACTACAGCTCGGCATTCAACACCATAGTACCCTCCAAGCTCGTCATCAAGCTCGAGACCCTGGGTCTCGACCCCGCCCTGTGCAACTGGGTTCTGGACTTCCTGACGGGCCGCCCCCAGGTGGTGAGGGTAGGCAACAACATCTCCTCCCCGCTGATCCTCAACACTGGGGCCCCACAAGGGTGCGTTCTGAGCCCTCTCCTGTACTCCCTGTTCACCCACGACTGCGTGGCCATGCACGCCTCCAACTCAATCATCAAGTTTGCGGACGACACAACAGTGGTAGGCTTGATTACCAACAACAACGAGACGGCCTACAGGGAGGAGGTGAGGGCCCTCGGAGTGTGGTGTCAGCAGAGGAACACTTCAGGAAACAGCAGAGGGAACCCCCATCCACATCGATGGAACAGTAGTGGAGAGGGTAGCAAGTTTTAAGTTCCTCGGCATACACATCACAGACAAACTGAATTGGTCCACTCACACAGACAGCATCGTGAGGAAGGCGCAGCAGAGCCTCTTCAACCTCAGGAGGCTGAAGAAATTCGGCTTGTCACCAAAAGCACTCACAAACTTCTACAGATGCACAATCGAGAGCATCCTGGCGGGCTGTATCACCGCCTGGTATGGCAACTGCACCGCCCTCAACCGTAAGGCTCTCCAGAGGGTAGTGAGGTCTGCACAACGCATCACCGGGGGCAAACTACCTGCCCTCCAGGACACCTACACCACCCGATGCTACAGGAAGGCCATAAAGATCATCAAGGACATCAACCACCCGAGCCACTGCCTGTTCACCCCGCTGTCATCCAGAAGGCGAGGTCAGTACAGGTGCATCAAAGCTGGGACCGAGAGACTGAAAAACAGCTTCTATCTCAAGGCCATCAGACTGTTAAACAGGCACCACTAACATTGAGTGGCTACTGCCAACACACTGTCAATGACACTGACTCTACTCCAGCCACTTTAATAATGGGAATTGATGGGAAATGATGTAAATATATCACTAGCCACTTTAAACAATGCTACCTTATATAATGTTACTTACCCTACATTATTCATCTCATATGCATAGGTAGATACTGTACTCTATATCATCGACTGCATCCTTATGTAATACATGTATCACTAGCCACTTTAACTATGCCACTTGGTTTACATACTCATCTCATATGTATATACTGTACTCGATATCATCTACTGTATCTTGCCTATGCTGCTCTGTACCATCACTCATTCATATATCCTTATGTACATATTCTTTATCCCCTTACACTGTGTATAAGACAGTAGTTTTTTTGGAATTGTTAGTTAGATTACTTGTTCGTTATTACTGCATTGTCGGAACTAGAAGCACAAGCATTTCGCTACACTCGCATTAACATGTGTATGTGACAAATAAAATTTGATTTGATTTGATTTGATTTATTAATAGAATAGTAATATAGTAATATAGTAATATAACTACATATTAATAGAATAGTAATTTTGTTATATAACTTCATATTAATATAATAGTAATATAGTAATATAACTTCATATTAATAGAATAGTAATATAGTAATATAGTAATATAACTTCATAGTAATAGAATAGTAACTGATAAATATAGTGTGTTCTTAGAGCGTCTGGTTTCAGTTAAAGACATTCCACAGTCATTACAACATGAACTATGTGGGGTACTGTAACTACTACTACACACACACACACACACACACACACACACACACACACAGGGGGGATGAAAAACACTACTACAGAACCTAAACATGACCAGCTGGGGGAGAGATAGAAGGAGAGAGACAGAGAGACAGAGAGACAGAGACAGAGAGACAGAGACAGAGAGACAGAGACAGAGAGACAGAGAGACAGAGAGACAGAGAGAGAGAGAGAGAGAGAGAGAGAGAGAGAGAGACAGAGAGACAGAGAGACAGAGAATGAGAGAGGGAGAGTCTATTGTTCTTGTGAAAGGAATGTGGACACGTTATTGTGAACTCATTCTGTTTCTTCACTAACTACAAGAGAAGGAGAGGAGATGAGCAGTCCATATCCTCAAACACACACAAGTGGCGACGCCACGCCTCCTAACCTCCATGAACTCCTTTTCAGATACAGTGGTAAAAACAGAGAGAGAGAGAGGTAAAGAGAGAGAGGTAGAGAGTGAGAGAGAGGTAGAGAGAGACAGAGAGAGAGACAGAGAGAAGTAGAGAGAGAGAGAGAGAGAGGTAAAGAGAGAGAGGTAAAGAGAGAGAGGTAGAGAGAGACAGAGAGAGAGAGAGAGAAGTAGAGAGAGAGAGATGTAAAGAGAGAGAGGTAAAGAGAGGTAAAAAGAGAGAGAGAGAGAGCAGAAAAGAGAGAGAGAGAGAGAGGAAGAGAGAGATATGGTGAGTAATAAGGATGATTAGGTGAAAGGCTTGTCTCCATCTAAACACATCTTAAATTGCAATGTGTGTGTATATGTGGTGTGAGCTTATTCACAACTTCTGTTTGCTTGCTTGCAGCTGTGTGTTGTCTGACATTGCTGGTGACCTCATACTCCAGCTGTGTGTTGTCTGACCTTGCTGGTGACCTCATACTCCAGCTGTGTGTTGTCTGACCTTGCTGGTGACCTCATACTCCAGCTGTGTGTTGTCTGACATTGCTGGTGACCAGCTGTGTGTTGTCTGACATTTCTGGTGACCTCTACTCCAGCTGTGTGTTGTCTGACATTTCTGGTGACCTCATACTCCAGCTGTGTGTTGTCTGACATTTCTGGTGACCTCATACTCCAGCTGTGTGTTGTCTGACCTTGCTGGTGACCATACTCCAGCTGTGTGTTGTCATCTGGTGACCTCATACTCCAGCTGTGTGTTGTCTGACCTTGCTGGTGACCTCATACTCCAGCTGTGTGTTGTCTGACCTTGCTGGTGACCTCATACTCCAGCTGTGTGTTGTCTGACATTTCTGGTGACCTCATACTCCAGCTGTGTGTTGTCTGACCTTGCTGGTGACCTCATACTCCAGCTGTGTGTTGTCTGACCTTGCTGGTGACCTCATACTCCAGCTGTGTGTTGTCTGACCTTGCTGGTGACCTCATACTCCAGCTGTGTGTTGTCTGACCTTGCTGGTGACCTCATACTCCAGCTGTGTGTTGTCTGACCTTGCTGGTGACCTCATACTCCAGCTGTGTGTTGTCTGACCTTGCTGGTGACCTCATACTAGGGTATGTAGGGACCTGTCCCACCTGGCCAACATCGACAACATTAAAACCTCTCTAGGGTATGTAGGGACCTGTCCCACCTGGCCAACATCGACAACATTAAAACCTCTCTAGGGTATATAGGGACTGTCACGCCTTGGTCTTAGTATTTTGTGTTTTCTTTAATTATTTGTTCAGGCCAGGGTGTGACATGGGTTTATTGTGTTGTCGTATTGGGGTTTTTGTAGGCATTGGGATTGTGGCTGATTAGGGGTGTGTCTAGCATAGGCTTGGCTGCCTGAGGCGGTTCTCAATCAGAGTCAGGTGATTCTCGTTGTCTCTGATTGGGAACCATATTTAGGTAGCCTGGGTTTCACTGTGTGTTTGTGGGTGTTTGTGGGTGATTGTTCCTGTCTCTGTGTAGTGTTCACCAGATAGGCTGTAATTAGGTTTTCACGTTTCGTTTGTTGGTTTTTGTATTTATTTAGTTATTTCATGTATCGCTATTTTTTCATTAAAGAACATGAGTAACCACCACGCTGCATTTTGGTCCGACTCTCCTTCAACAGACGAACGCCGTAACAGGGACCTGTCCCACCTGGCCAACATCGACAACATTAAAACCTCTCTAGGGTATGTAGGGACCTGTCCCACCTGACCAACATCCAGTGAGATTACAGAGCGCCAAATTCAAATACAGAAATACTCATTGTAAAAATTCTGAAAAGATACAACTATTAAACATAGGTTTAAAATATTAACTTCTTGTAAATCTAACCAAGGTGTCAGATTACAGACAGACACCTGACGGCAGTATCCAATTATTTTTATTTTGTAGGAAACATTTCTAAAATCCTCTTTTTACTTTGTCATGATGGTGTATTGTATGTACTTTTATCAAATCAAAGTTTATTAGTCACGTGCGCCAAATACAACAGGTGAAATGCTGACTTACAGGCTCTAACCAACAGGTGAAATGCTGACTTACAGGCTCTAACCAACAGGTGAAATGCTGACTTACAGGCTCTAACCAACAGGTGAAATGCTGACTTACAGGCTCTAACCAACAGGTGAAATGCTGACTTACAGGCTCTAACCAACAGGTGAAATGCTGACTTACAGGCTCTAACCAACAGGTGAAATGCTGACTTACAGGCTCTAACCAACAGGTGAAACCAACAGGTGAAATGCTGACTTACAGGCTCTAACCAACAGGTGAAATGCTGACTTACAGGCTCTAACCAACAGGTGAAATGCTGACTTACAGGCTCTAACCAACAGGTGAAATGCTGACTTACAGGCTCTAACCAACAGGTGAAATGCTGACTTACAGGCTCTAACCAACCGTGCAAATAGAGGGGATGAGGGAAAAAACACGTTTTTATCAATTTTATTATTAGGCTTTAACGTAACAAAATGTGGAAACAGTCAAGGGGTCTGAATATTCTCCGAATGCCCTGTATCAGTATCTTTGGCGAAATCCTGTTCTGTCTGTGTCATGAAGGACCAGACCTCTTGGTAGAGATCAAACAAGCATACAGGGAGGGTTACCATGTGTCTCTGACAGACATTCAGAGTCCCTGTCTTTGAACAGCACACACATTAGCATTCAAGCCAGTTTCAGCAACATACACCATCTCCCACCTCAGCTGTAGACCTCTGCAACATACAGTGCCTTGCGAAGGTATGAACAGACAGACAGGTATGAACAGACAGACAGGTATGAACAGACAGACAGGTATGAACAGACAGACAGGTAAGAACAGACAGACAGGTATGAACAGACAGACAGGTATGAACAGACAGGTTACTTCAGGTATGTACAGGTATGAACAGACGGACAGGTACAGTGCCTTGTGAAAGTATTCGGCGCCCTTGAACTATACGCCCAATTTTTCAGTTTTTGATTTGTTAAAAAAGTTTGAAATATCCAATAAATGTCATTCCACTTCATGATTGTGTCCCACTTGTTGTTGATTCTTCACAAAAAAAATACAGTTTTATATCTTTATGTTTGAAGCCTGAAATGTGGCAAAAGGTCGCAAAGTTCAAGGGGGCCGAATACTTTCGCAAGGCACTGTATGACGCCATACACAAGCTTCTGAGAGCGGATACGCACCTTGGCATGAAATAGCAATGACTTTCCAGATGAAGTGCGCACAGCTTTACCTTGAAATGAACACACAAACTATGTATACACACAATAACACCCTGGAGTTAGGCTAGTCAGTGAGTGCGTTTACATGCACCATCATAATAAGATATTATTAACCGATTATGGGGTATTTGTCTGAACAGTGAAAACCATAGAAGAAGCACTCTTATCGTGGTCTGCGTAAAACCTGCGCAGCAAAGACGCTCATTAACGAACATCAATGTATTTCTGCTCCGCTACAATTGTTGTGTTGTTGCTAGACTACTGATGCCAGAGAAATAGCCGGAGAAACAACATCAAAGGATTTATGAAAGAAGACTATTCAATTATATTTCCATTTCTGCATCGTTTATTCCCGAGCAACGGTGTAATACGAGAGATTGTAGGTGTCTGATGTGCTCGTAACGAAATCTAAAATCATCGCTTGGGGTAGGCTATAGCTGCGAGGCTATTGTTGCTTTCGTGTCGTTTTGAGGACAGGCATTTGATTATATTTTGATCTCAAAGTAAGAGGTGTTTATTTTATTTTATATCTCTACCAAATGCTTGTTTTTTCCCCGCAGCTATAGCTAAGGCAACGTAGCGAAATGAAGCACAGGAAAATGACAAGAACTCGCAAGGAGAGGTTCTCCAACTGTCCGATTTCTCCAAAGAGAGATTAGTTTATCATTTTATAATCTGTATCCAACTTCAACGATGTCTCTCGTGGCCAGCGATATCCCGACGGACGAAGACCTAGAAGATCTGGTGTGTTGTTTTCCGACTTTACTGTTGTAGTTATCTACTGTAGTACTACTTCTGTAGATTGGATACTGTTTTAGTTATCTACTGTAGTACTACTTCTGTAGATTGGATACTGTTTTAGTTATCTACTGTAGATTGGATACTGTGTTAGTTATCTACTGTAGATTGGATACTGATTTAGTTATCTACTGTAATACTACTTCTGTAGATTGGATGCTGTTTTAGTTATCTACTGTAATATTACTTCTGTAGAATGGATACTGTTTTAGTTATCTACTGTAGTACTACTTCTGTAGATTGGATACTGTGTTAGTTATCTACTGTAGTACTACTTCTGTAGATTGGATACTGTGTTAGTTATCTACTGTAGTACTACTTGGATACTGTTTTAGATTGGATACTGTAGATGATACTGTTATCTACTGTAGTACTACTTCTGTAGATTGGATACTGTGTTAGTTATCTACTGTAGTACTACTTCTGTAGATTGGATACTGTTTTAGTTATCTACTGTATATTGGATACTGTGATTATACTTATTAGTTATCTACTGTAGTACTACTTCTGTTAGTTATTGGATACTGTAGATTGGATACTGTGTTAGTTATCTACTGTAGTACTACTTCTGTAGATTGGATACTGTGTTAGTTATCTACTGTAGTACTACTTCTGTAGATTGGATACTGTTTTAGTTATCTACTGTAG
>NW_024609575.1:87500-102500 GCF_018296145.1 Oncorhynchus tshawytscha
GTGTTCTGTGTGTTCTGTGTGTTCTGTGTGTTCTGTGTGTTCTGTGTAGTTGTGTGTGTTCTATTCTGTGTGCATGTGTGTGCGTGTGTGTGTGCTGCGTGGTTGTGCGTATTATATTCTATGTGCATGTGTGTGCGTGCTGTGCGTGTGTTATTCTACAGTGTAACAGTTATTCTACAGTGTAACAGTTATTCTACAGTTATTCTACAGTGTAACAGTTATTCTACAGTGTAACAGTTATTCTACAGTGTAACAGTTATTCTACAGTGTAACAGTTATTCTACAGTTATTCTACAGTTATTCTACAGTGTAACAGTTATTCTACAGTTATTCTACAGTTATTCTACAGTGTAACAGTTATTCTACAGTGTAACAGTTATTCTACAGTTATTCTACAGTTATTCTACAGTGTAACAGTTATTCTACAGTGTAACAGTTATTCTACAGTGTAACAGTTATTCTACAGTTATTCTACAGTTATTCTACAGTGTAACAGTTATTCTACAGTGTAACAGTTATTCTACAGTGTAACAGTTATTCTACAGTTATTCTACAGTGTAACAGTTATTCTACAGTTATTCTACAGCTATTCTACAGTGTAACAGTTATTCTACAGTGTAACAGTTATTCTACAGTTATTCTACAGTTATTCTACAGTTATTCTACAGTGTAACAGTTATTCTACAGTTATTCTACAGTGTAACAGTTATTCTACAGTTATTCTACAGTTATTCTACAGTGTAACAGTTATTCTACAGTGTAACAGTTATTCTACAGTGTAACAGTTATTCTACAGTGTAACAGTTATTCTACAGTGTAACAGTTATTCTACAGTGTAACAGTTATTCTACAGTGTAACAGTTATTCTACAGTTATTCTACAGTTATTCTACAGTTATTCTACAGTGTAACAGTTATTCTACAGTTATTCTACAGTGTAACAGTTATTCTACAGTGTAACAGTTATTCTACAGTGTAACAGTTATTCTACAGTTATTCTACAGTGTAACAGTTATTCTACAGTTATTCTACAGTGTAACAGTTATTCTACAGTTATTCTACAGTTATTCTACAGTGTAACAGTTATTCTACAGTTATTCTACAGTGTAACAGTTATTCTACAGTTATTCTACAGTGTAACAGTTATTCTACAGTGTAACAGTTATTCTACAGTTATTCTACAGTTATTCTACAGTTATTCTACAGTGCAACAGTTATTCTACAGTGTAACAGTTATTCTACAGTTATTCTACAGTTATTCTACAGTGTAACAGTTATTCTACAGTGTAACAGTTATTCTACAGTGTAACAGCTATTATACAGTGTAACAGTTATTCTACAGTTATTCTACAGTTATTCTACAGTGTAACAGTTATTCTACAGTGTAACAGTTATTCTACAGTTATTCTACAGTTATTCTACAGTGTAACAGTTATTCTACAGTTATTCTACAGTTATTCTACAGTGTAACAGTTATTCTACAGTGTAACAGTTATTCTACAGTTATTCTACAGTTATTCTACAGTGTAACAGTTATTCTACAGTTATTCTACAGTTATTCTACAGTGTAACAGTTATTCTACAGTGTAACAGTTATTCTACAGTTATTCTACAGTGTAACAGTTATTCTACAGTTATTCTACAGTTATTCTACAGTGTAACAGTTATTCTACAGTGTAACAGTTATTCTACAGTTATTCAACAGTTATTCTACAGTTATTCTACAGTGTAACAGTTATTCTACAGTTATTCTACAGTGTAACAGTTATTCTACAGTTATTCTACAGTGTAACAGTTATTCTACAGTTATTCTACAGTTATTCTACAGTGTAACAGTTATTCTACAGTGTAACAGTTATTCTACAGTTATTCTACAGTTATTCTACAGTTATTCTACAGTTATTCTACAGTGTAACAGTTATTCTACAGTTATTCTACAGTGTAACAGTTATTCTACAGTGTAACAGTTATTCTACAGTGTAACAGTTATTCTACAGTTATTCTACAGTTATTCTACAGTGTAACAGTTATTCTACAGTTATTCTACAGTTATTCTACAGTGTAACAGTTATTCTACAGTGTAACAGTTATTCTACAGTTATTCTACAGTTATTCTACAGTTATTCTACAGTGCAACAGTTATTCTACAGTGTAACAGTTATTCTACAGTGTAACAGTTATTCTACAGTGTAACAGTTATTCTACAGTTATTCTACAGTTATTCTACAGTGTAACAGTTATTCTACAGTGTAACAGTTATTCTACAGTTATTCTACAGTGTAACAGTTATTCTACAGTGTAACAGTTATTCTACAGTGTAACAGTTATTCTACAGTGTAACAGTTATTCTACAGTTATTCTACAGTTATTCTACAGTTATTCTACAGTGTAACAGTTATTCTACAGTGTAACAGTTATTCTACAGTGTAACAGTTATTCTACAGTTATTCTACAGTGTAACAGTTATTCTACAGTTATTCTACAGTGTGTAACAGTTATTCTCCCTCCAGACTACAGAGAGAAGGAGGACATGTACGATGAGATCATCCACCTCAAGAAGGTAAAGAACCACACACACACACACACAGCAAAGATGTGTTTTAATAGTTAGGCAAGTTAGCTGGCTAACTGATTGCTCCTACTTTGTAGTAGGTGTTGGACATGTCGAACTTTATAGTAAATGGCAGAAATCTAATGGCTTTAACCCTGAACTCAGAGGAATTGATCAGGTCTGTTTGTTTCTCTCCAGAGTCTTCAGGCCCAGAAGTCCGAGAAGGACAGGATGAAGGCCAAACTACGGCGTCTGGAGGAGGACAAAACTAAGAAAGACAAGCAAATAGAACAGCTGTTGGATCCCACCAAGGTACCGACCCCCAGCAGCATCACCTCAGATCATACCAACCCCCAGCAGCATCACCTCAGATCATAGTGACCCCAGCAGCATCACCTCAGATCATACCAACCCCCAGCAGCATCACCTCAGATCATAGTGACCCCAGCAGCATCACCTCAGATCATACCAACCCCCAGCAGCATCACCTCAGATCATAGTGACCCCAGCAGCATCACCTCAGATCATGTTTGAATCAGCAGCATCACCTCAGATCAACTGACCCCCAGCAGCATCACCTCAGATCAGTAGGTGACCCCCAGCAGCATCACCTCAGATTATAGTGAAAGCAGCATCACCTCAGATTATTGACCCCCCAGCATCACTCAGATCATACTGACCCCCAGCAGCATCACCTCAGATCATACTGACCCCCAGCAGCATCACCTCAGATCATACTGACCCCCAGGACAGCATCACCTCAGATCATACTGACCCCCAGCAGCATCACCTCAGATCAACTGACCCCCAGCAGCATCACCTCAGATCATACTGACCCCCAGCAGCATCACAGAGTGACCCCCAGCAGCATCACCTCAGATCATACCTGACCCCCAGCAGCATCACCTCAGATCATACTGACCCCAGCAGCATCACCTCAGATCATACTGACCCCCAGCAGCATCACCTCAGATCATACTGACCCCCAGCAGCATCACCAGCATCAGATCATACTGACCCCAGCAGCATCACCTCAGATCATACTGACCCCCAGCAGCATCACCTCAGATCATAGTGACCCCCAGCAGCATCACCTCAGATCATAGTGACCCCCATCAGCATCACCTCAGATCATACTGACCCCCAGCAGCATCACCTCAGATCATACTGACCCCCAGCAGCATCACCTCAGATCATACTGACCCCCAGCAGCATCACCTCAGATCATACTGACCCCCAGCAGCATCACCTCAGATCATAGTGACCCCCAGCAGCATCACCTCAGATCATACTGACCCCCAGCAGCATCACCTCAGATCATAGGACCCCCAGCAGCATCACCTCAGTGACCCCAGCAGCATCACCTCAGATCATACTGACCCCCAGCAGCATCACCTCAGATCATACTGACCCCAGCAGCATCACCTCAGATCATACTGACCCCCAGCAGCATCACCTCAGATCATACTGACCCCCAGCAGCATCACCTCAGATCATACTGACCCCAGCAGCATCACCTCAGATCATACTGACCCCAGCAGCATCACCTGTAACAGATCATAGTGACCCCAGCAGCATCACCTCAGTCATACTGACCCCCAGCAGCATCACCTCAGATCATACCGACCCCCATCAGCATCACCTCAGATCATACTGACCCCCAGCAGCATCACCTCAGATCATACTGACCCCCAGCAGCATCACCTCAGATCATACTGACTCCGTGGAGGTCTCTGTAACAGATCATAGTGACTCCATGGAGGTCTCTGTAACAGATCGTAGTGACTCCGTGGAGGTCTCTGTAGCTGATCATTGTGACTCCATGGAGGTCTCTGTAACAGATCATAGTGGCTCCATGGATGTCTCTGTTACAGATCATAGTGACTCTGTGGAGGTCTCTGTAACAGATCATAGTGACTCCATGGCGGTCTCTGTAACAGATCATAGTGACTCCATGGAGGTCTCTGTAGCAGATCATTGTGACTCCATGGAGGTCTCTGTAGCTGATCATAGTGACTCCATGGAGGTCTCTGTAACAGATCATAGTGACTCCATGGAGGTCTCTGTAACAGATCATAGTGACTCCATGGAGGTCTCTGTAACAGATCATAGTGACTCCATGGAGGTCTCTGTAACAGATCATAGTGACTCCATGGAGGTCTCTGTAACAGATCATAGTGACACCATGGAGGTCTCTGTAACAGATCATAGTGACTCCATGGAGGTCTCTGTAGCAGATCATAGTGACTCCATGGAGGTCTCTGTAGCAGATCATAGTGACTCCACGAAGGTCTCTGTGGCAGATCATAGTGACTCCACGGAGGTCTCTGTAACAGATCATAGTGACTCAATGGAGGTCTCTGTAACAGATCATAGTGACTTCATTTAGGTCTCCGTAACAGATCATAGTGACTCCATGGAGGTCTCTGTAGCAGATCATTGTGACTCCATGGAGGTCTCTGTAGCTGATCATAGTGGCTCCATGGAGGTCTCTGTAACAGATCATAGTGACTCCATGGAGGTCTCTGTAACAGATCATAGTGACTCCATGGAGGTCTCTGTAGCAGATCATAGTGACTCCATGGAGGTCTCTGTAGCAGATCATAGTGACTCCATGGAGGTCTCTGTAGCTGATCATAGTGACTCCGCGGAGGTCTCTGTAGCAGATCATAGTTGCTCCATGGAGGTCTCTGTAGCTGATCATAGTGACTCCATGGAGGTCTCTGTAGCTGATCATAGTGACTCCATGGAGGTCTCTGTAGCTGATCATAGTGACTCCATGGAGGTCTCTGTAGCTGATCATAGTGACTCCGCAGAGGTCTCTGTAGCAGATCATAGTGACTCCATGGAGGTCTCTGTAGCTGATCATAGTGACTCCGCGGAGGTCTCTGTAGCAGATCATAGTTGCTCCATAGAGGTCTCTGTAACAGATCATAGTGACTCCATGGAGGTCTCTGTAGCAGATCATAGTGACTCCATAGAGGTCTCTGTAGCAGATCTGAGCCTGTTGTTTCCCCCCACAGGGACCGGAGTACACACTGAGTCTGGTGGACAAGAAACACCAGGGGAGCCTGGTAAGTGTCTGTGTGTGTCTGTGTGAGTGTGTGTGCGTGTATGTGTGTGTGAGTGTATGTGTGTGTTTGTGTTAGTGTGTGTGTGTGTGTGTTTGTGTTAGTGTGTGTGTCTGTGTGTGTCTGTGTGTGTGTGTGTGTGTGTCTGTGAGTGTGTCTGTGTGTGTGAGTGTGTCTGTGAGTGTGTGTGTGTGTCTGTGAGTGTGTGTGTGTGTGTCTGTGTGTGTGTGTGTGTGTGTGTGTCTGTGAGTGTGTCTGTGAGTGTGTCTGTGTGTGTGTCTGTGTGTGAGTGAGTGAGTGAGTGTGTGTGTTGTAGGAAGGTGTTGATTGACATGTCCTGTCCTGCAGGTTGTTAATGGACTGAAACAGAGAATCCTGAAGCTGGAACAGCAGTGTAGAGAGAAGGAGAACACTGTGACGTAAGTCTGTCTGTCTCTCTGTGCCTGTCTGTCGGCCGGCCTGTCTGTCTGTGCCTGTCTGTGTATCTGTCTGCCGGCCTGTGTGTCTGTCTGCCGGCCGGTCTGTCTGTGCCTGTCTGTGTATCTGTCTGCCGGCCTGTGTGTCTGTCTGCCGGCCGGATTGTCTGTCTGTGCCTGTCTGTGTATCTGTCTGCCGGCCTGTGTGTCTGTCTGCCGGCCGGTCTGTCTGTCTGTGCCTGTCTTACTGCCAGCCTGTCTGTCTGTCTGTCTCTTTCTATATTTATTCATTAGACACTTTTTGCAGAATGAAATGTTGAGATGCAGCATCTCGTTTTCCAGAGATGGGAAACTCCATCACTAATAGATGATGTATCGTTGTTATAAAACCAAGATGAGTCATCTTCGACCTGTCATTTCCTGTTGTAACAGCAAACTGCAGAGTGAGCTGCAGACCACTAATCTGGAGGAGTTGAAGATCACAGTGGAGACCTACTTTGAGGAGGTACATCTTTGCTCTCCGTACTCGTGCAGTTAGATGTTGTATTTCTACTTGAACGTGATCTTTTCTGGTCCTAACGTGTGTGTGTGTGTGTGTGTGTGTGTGTGTGTGTGTGTGTGTGTGTGTGTGTGTGTGTATTCTCCAGATTCAGAGACTGAGGATGATATTGGATGCAACAGAGAAAAGGTACAGAAAGTTTAAGAAAATGTACATTTTAGTCACTTAACACAACCTCTTGTGCAAGGCTCCTGTCTGTCACCCTAATAACACAACCTGTAACCATAGGCTCCCTGCCTGCCACCCTAATAACACAACCTCTGAGGACTGGCTCCCTGTCTGATCACCCTAACAGAGAAAAGGTACAGAAAGTTAATAACACAACCTCTTAACCATTTAGGCTCCCTCACCCTAATAACACAACCTCTTAACCGCTAGGCTCACCCTGTCTGTCACCCTAATAACACAACCTCTTAACCACTAGGCTCCCTGCCACCCTAATAACACAACCTCTTAACCCTAGGCCACCCTAATAACACAACCTCTTAACCACTAGGCTCCCTGTCTGTCACCCTAATAACACAACCTCTTAACCGCTAGGCTCCTGTCTGTCACCCTAATAACACAACCTCTTAACCACAGGCTCCCTCTTAACCCTAATAAGGCTAACCCTAGGCTCCCTGTCTGTCACCCTAATAACACAACCTCTTAACCGCTAGGCTCCTGTCTGTCACCCTAATAACACACAACCTCTTAACCGCTAGGCTCCCTGTCTGTCACCCTAATAACACAACCTCTTAACCTGCTAAGGCTCCCTGCCACCCTAATAACACAACCTCTTAACCGCTAGGCTCCCTGTCTGTCACCCTAATAACACAACCTCTTAACCGCTAGGCTCCCTGCCACCCTAATAACACAACCTCTTAACCGCTAGGCTCCCTGTCTGTCACCCTAATAACTCCTTTCTCTCTCTCTCTCTCTCTCTCTCTCTATTCTCTCTCTCATCTCCCTCTGTAGCAGTAGAACAGAGAGTAAAGGTTCTCAGAGGAAGCAGAAGGTTCTAAGCTCTACGGTTCTGCGTCTATCAGAGAACCTTAAACAGCTACAGCAGGAGAACCACACACTGAAAGAGGAACTCAACACAGACAGCCCAGCCAGTGGGCTGAAAGGTTCTCTCTTTCTCACACACACACACACTTTGAGAAAATCAACACAACACAGCAGGGTCAAAGGTTAAATAACAAAATGTCCCAATCTCTGGTATTCATAGTATTTCTAGTCGATGATTTGTTGTTGTGTTTCAGCCTACAAAGACTGGAGCAGACAGAGAGTGTTGAGGAGACTGGTGGAGCTGGAGAGGGTGAGTAGATGGAATCTTTCTCCTGTCTCCGCCTCCGTCTCCTGGTTGGTCCAGTGGAATGGAGGGAGTAACCTAGGCTTTATCTCAGGGGGATAACACAGTCTGGTGGCTCACAAACACACACACGTTAACCCTCCCTTCCTGTCTTAGAGGTTAGAGGAGGGGAGCAGAGCCCCGGCCAGGAGGAGTGGGGTGGACAGACTGGTCCAGACGGACCACCACACCACACCCACGGAGACAGGGGTTGCTACGTCGCCGGGGATAACCACCATAACAACGGAAGGGGGCGTTGCAGTGGTAAACACCCAACAGGAAGGGGAGGGGTTTGTCCCTCTGAAGGGGTGTGTCAGACAACTGGAGCAGGAGAAGGCGGAGCTACAGGAGACGCTGACCGATAGAGAGTAAGAGAGACGCTACTATGACTACAGCAATGCAGTATGGGAAATTGAAATTGGAAATCACCAGTGATTGCCATAGAATGTTTGATATTGAGTTATTGGTGTTCTTAGTTTTGAGAATATGTTTAGAATCTTCTGTTTTCAGACGGGAGCTGAGACGACTGATGGCCGAATCTTCTGTTTTCAGACGGGAGCTGAGACGACTGATGGCCGAATCTTCTGTTTTCAGACGGGAGCTGAGACGACTGATGGCCGAATCTTCTGTTTTCAGACGGGAGCTGAGACGACTGATGGCTGAATCTTCTGTTTTCAGACGGGAGCTGAGACGACTGATGGCGAATCTTCTGTTTTCAGACAGGAGCTGAGACGACTGATGGCCGAATCTTCTGTTTTCAGACGGGAGCTGAGACGACTGATGGCCGAATCTTCTGTTTTCAGGCGGGAGCTGAGCTGACGACTGATGGCGAATCTTCTGTTTTCAGACGGGAGCTGAGACGACTGATGGCCGAATCTTCTGTTTTCAGACGGGAGCTGAGACGACTGATGGCCGAATCTTCTGTTTTCAGACAGGAGCTGAGACGACTGATGGCCGAATCTTCTGTTTTCAGACAGGAGCTGAGACGACTGAGGGCTGAAAGAGAGCAGGAAGAGAAAGAGACGGAGAGGAGGAAGAATGAACGAAGGAGTGAACATGAGAAGGAAACACGACTCCACCTGTATGTATCTCCCAGTTCAACACTCCTATACAATGAATGGTGTTTCCATCCAATATGACAGAAATACTACTTGGAACTGTTTACTACAGGCTTATAACCACTGTGACATGGCCCACAGAGGTTGTATGGACACTTCTTCTCTCTTGTGTGTCTGCGCCACGACGTTGCCACGGAAACCTTTCTACCCGTCTGATTCTCCTCCTTGTTCCAGACTGGAGATAGAACAGCTGACCGTGAAGATACAGTCTCTGGAGGAGGAGAAGAAGAGATGGACTGAAGAAGAACAGAACCAGGAGAACCGGAAGGAGAACCCAGCAGGGAGGGAGGAGAAGGAAAGAGAGGAGAGGGAAGAACAGAACCAGGAGAACCGGAAGGAGAACCCAGCAGGGAGGGAGGAGAAGGAAAGAGAGGAGAGGGAAGAACAGAACCAGGAGAAGGAAAGGGCAGCTAGGGTGATCCAGAAAGAGTGGCTGGAGCACAGAGAAAGGGTAACTAACTAACTACTGTAACTAACTCACCACTGTAACTAACTACCCAGAAACAGAGTGGCTGGAGCACAGAGACAGGGTAACTAACTAACTACTGTAACACACTAACTACTGTAACTAACTACTGTAACTAACTCACTACTGTAACTAACTAACTAATTACTGTAACTAAAAGGGGGGGCACTCTTGACCCAAACTGCTACAGACCTATATCTATCCTACCCTGCCTTTCTAAGGTCTTCGAAAGCCAAGTCAACAAACAGATTACCGACCATTTCGAATCTCACCATACCTTCTCTGCTATGCAATCTGGTTTCAGAGCTGGTCATGGGTCCACCTCAGCCACGCTCAAGGTCCTAAATGACATCTTAACCGCCATCGATAAGAAACAATACTGTGCAGCCGTATTCATTGACCTGGCCAAGGCTTTCGACTCTGTCAATCACCACATCCTCATCGGCAGACTCGACAGCCTTGGTTTCTCAAATGACTGCCTTGCCTGGTTCACCAACGACTTCTCTGATAGAGTTCAGTGTGTCAAATCGGAGGGTCTGCTGTCCGGACCTCTGGCAGTCTCTATGGGGGTGCCACAGGGTTCAATTCTTGGACCGACTCTCTTCTCTGTATACATCAATGATGTCGCTCTTGCTGCTGGTGAGTCTCTGATCCACCTCTACGCAGACGACACCATTCTGTATACTTCTGGCTCTTCTTTGGACACTGTGCTAACAACCATCCAGGCAAGCTTCAATGCCATACAACTCTCCTTCCGTGGCCTCCAATTGCTCTTAAATATAAGTAAAACTAAATGCATGCTCTTCAACCGATTGCTACCTGCACCTACCCGCCTGTCCAACATCACTACTCTGGACGGCTCTGACTTAGAATACGTGGACAACTACAAATACCTAGGTGTCTGGTTAGACTGTAAACTCTCCTTCCAGACCCATATCAAACATCTCTAATCCAAAGTTAAATCTAGAATTGGCTTCCTATTTCGCAACAAAGCATCCTTCACTCATGCTGCCAAACATACCCTTGTAAAACTGACCATCCTACCGATCCTTGACTTTGGCGATGTAATTTACAAAATAGCCTCCAATACCCTACTCAACAAATTGGATGCAGTCTATCACAGTGCAATCCGTTTTGTCACCAAAGCCCCATATACTACCCACCATTGCGACCTGTACACTCTCGTTGGCTGGCCCTCGCTTCATACTCGTCGCCAAACCCACTGGCTCCAGGTCATCTACAAGACCCTGTTAGGTAAAGTCCCCCCTTATCTCAGCTCGCTGGTCACCATAGCATCTCCCACCTGTAGCACGCGCTCCAGCAGGTATATCTCTCTAGTCACCCCCAAAACCAATTCTTTCTTTGGCCGCCTCTCCTTCCAGTTCTCTGCTGCCAATGACTGGAACGAACTACAAAAATCTCTGAAACTGGAAACACTTATCTCCCTCACTAGCTTTAAGCACCAACTGTCAGAGCAGCTCACAGATTACTGCCCAAACAACTACCTCTTTCCCAACTGTATTTAATAAATTTATTTATTTTGCTCCTTTGCACCCCATTATTTTTATTTCTACTTTGCACATTCTTCCATTGCAAATCTACCATTCCAGTGTTTTACTTGCTATATTGTATTTACTTTGCCACCATGGCCTTTTTTGCCTTTACCTCCCTTATCTCACCTCATTTGCTCACATCGTATATAGACTTGTTTATACTGTATTATTGACTGTATGTTTGTTTTACTCCATGTGTAACTCTGTGTTGTTGTATCTGTCGAACTGCTTTGCTTTATCTTGGCCAGGTCGCAATTGTAAATGAGAACTTGTTCTCAACTTGCCTACCTTGTTAAATAAAGGTGAAATAAAAATAAAAATAAATTAACTAACTAACCATAAACAAACATTTTAAATAGTTAATCTAAATAAGTTGTTGTACCTGCCAGCTGCTACCACAGAACGGGAAGGAAGACCAATATCCTATGGACTAATAAAGTACATTTCTCTCTCTCTCTCTCTCTCTCCCTCCTCTCTTTCTTTCTCTCTCTCTCTCTCTCTCTCTCTCTCTCTCTCCTCCCTCCTCTCTCCTCTCTCTCCCTCTTCTCTCTCCCTCCTCTCTCCTCTCCCTCCTCTCCCCTCTCCCTCCTCCCTCCTCTCTCTCTCTCTCTTCCCCTCTCTCCCTCCTCTCTCCTCTCTCTCCCTCTTCTCTCTCCTCCTCCTCTCTCCCTCTCTCTCTTCTCTCTCCCTCCTCTCTCCTCCCTCCTCTCTCTCCTCCCTCCTCCTCCCTCTCCCCTCCTCTCTCTCTCTCATCCCCCTCCCTCCCCCTCTCTCTCTCTCTCTCTCTCTCTCTCTCTCTCTCTCTCTCTCTCCTCTCTCTCCCCCTCTCTCTCTCTCTCTCTCTCCCCCTCCTCTCTCCTCTCTCTCGCTCTCCTCTCTCTCGCTCTCCTCTCTCTCGCCCTCCTCCTCTCTCCCCCTCCTCCTCCTCTCTCTCTCTCTCTCTCTCCTCCTCCTCTCTCCCCCTCCTCTCTCTCCCCCTCCCCCAGGACACAGTGTTGGTCCAGTCAGCAATAAGAGGACATCTCCTCAGACAGAGCCAGATAGCTCACCTCCGAGACACACACACCAGCACTCTCAGCAAGGTCTCTCTCTCTCACACACACACACACACACACACACACACACACACACACACACACACACACACACACACACACACACACACACACAGAGACACACACACACACACCTACAATGTTTGTGGGGTGGCAGGTAGCTTAGTGGTTACAGTGTTGGACAAGTAACCGAAAGGTTGCAAGATCAAATCCCCGAGCTGACCAGGTAAAACTCTGTCGTTCTGCCCCTGAACAAGGCAGTTAACCCACTGTTCCTCGGTAGGCTATCATTGAAAATAAGAATACATTTTTAAGAACTGACTTGCCTAGTTAAATAAAGGTAAAATATTTATATATTGTTTTAAATGTTGTAGTTCAACCAAATTGCCACTGAGGGGCACTGTTTCCCCGTATTTACAATAGGTATCTATAGAGTAGAGGGAGTTTGCCCTAATTAGGCTCTGATATAGGAGTTACTATTTAATGTTTCATTTCCAGAATGGCCAATCACAGCGCGGCAGTGATGTTACCTCCCGTGTGGAGGATGGGGAGCTGGTTGCCGTGACGCTGATCCAGTCTGTGTTCCGAGGTCACCTGACACGCAGCGCACTAATGACGGAGAGGTGACACACACCACCACACACAGTTCTGACATTGCGTCTGTGTGTGTATTGTGTTGTATAACTGTGTGTGTGTTGTGTTGTACAACTGTGTGTGTGTGTTGTGTTGTATAACTGTGTGTGTGTGTTGTGTTGTATAACTGTGTGTGTGTATTGTGTTGTATAACTGTGTGTGTGTATTGTGTTGTATAACTGTGTGTTTGTATTGTGTTGTATAACTGTGTGTTGTGTTGTGTTGTATAACTGTGTGTTTGTGTTGTGTTGTATTACTGTGTGTGTGTATTGTGTTGTACAACTGTGTGTGTGTATTGTGTTGTATAACTGTGTGTGTGTATTGTGTTGTATAACTGTGTGTAAGTGTATTGTGTTGTATAACTGTGTTGTGTTGTAACTGTGTGTTTGTATTGTGTTGTATAACTGTGTTGTGTGTTGTATAACTGTGTGTGTGTATTGTGTTGTATAACTGTGTGTTTGTGTTGTGTTGTATAACTGTGTGTGTATTGTGTTGTACAACTGTGTTGTGTTGTATAACTGTGTGTTTGTGTGTTGTATAACTGTGTGTGTGTATTGTGTTGTACAACTGTGTTGTGTTGTATAACTGTGTGTTTGTGTTGTGTTGTATAACTGTGTGTTGTATTGTGTTGTATAACTGTGTGTTTGTATTGTGTTGTATTACTGTGTGTGTGTGTTGTGTTGTATTACTGTGTGTGTGTGTTGTGTTGTATTACTGTGTGTGTGTATTGTGTTGTATAACTGTGTGTGTGTATTGTGTTGTATAACTGTGTGTTTGTAGCTCTGAGTCTCCAGCCTCTCCTCCCTGTGGACCCACACCAGCTCCTAGAAGAGTCCCCTCTGCCCCTTCAACACACACTCCCAGCAACACAGGTGAGATATACACACACACACACACACACACACACACACACACACACACACCCCCACACACACACACACACTGAATCTGACACCTTGGTGGCACAACGCTGACTGAAGGACAAATCAGGATTTGAAAGTGTGTGTGTGTGTGTGTGTGTGTGTGTGTGTATTAGCCCTTCCAGGCAGTGATGTAGATGAAGATGTAACGGAGCTGAGTGAGGAAGATCCCTGGCCTGTCTCTAACACACTGTCCAACAGGAGGAGACTCACACCAGGTATGCTGTCTGTGGATATATACGTATATATATTTATAATATGTGTTCCTGTGCTTCTGTGTGTGTTTCTGTGTGTGTGTGGATATACATATTTATAGTGTGTGTGTGTGTGTGTGTGTGTATGTGTGTGTATAATATATGTGTGTGTGTTCCTGTGCTTCTGTGTGTGTATATATAATGTGTGTGTATATAATGTATGTGTGTGTATATAATGTGTTCCTGTGCCTCTGTGTGTGTATATATAATGTGTGCGTGTGTATATAATGTGTTCCTGTGCCTCTGTGTGTGTATATATAATGTGTGTGTGTGTATATAATGTGTTCCTGTGCTTCGCCTATAGCCCAACTACAGCTCCACCCACCTCCAGATTCCAAGGTTGCTAAGGCGATGGACTCTGAGGATTCCGACGATGACATCATCGTGTCTCCGTCTCGTCTCGTAGGAAGGAGAGAAGAAATCTACTTCTAGACCAGAGCATTGCACTATGGGATATGAAGTGTGTGTGTGTGTGTGTGTAGCTGGGTATGCAGGCTTTTACTCCAGCCCTACACCAGATTCAATCAAGGTCCAGAGGAGATGCTGATAAGTAGAACCAAGTGTGTTTTGGTAGTGCAGGGCTGGAACGAAGTCCTGCACATGCAGTAGCTCTCCGGGAGGGGAGTGGTTGTTGGTGTCAGGGCTCTAATAATAATGATAATGATAATAATGATAATCCTGAACATATCCAGGAGGGTTTCTTGGCCAGCTCTCTGCCCAATAAATCTCCGTTCTGATACAGATCGTTTTTTATGTTGCCAAAGTGCCTGAGTGCTGTATATAGATTATTGATGGTCATAAACAAAGTTATAAATCATGGAGTTTATTGGAGAATGAGCGACTTTTAAAACATGTCTATCAATATAAACACTGCTGATTCAAACTGTGAAATTATTATCATATTCTACTGCAATATGACGCTCAGAGGAGAGTGTGTGCGCGCGTGATCGTGCCTTGAATTGTGTTTATTATAATAGCTGTAATCCATGAAAATAATGTTTTATCTGATTAAATGAGTATCTTTCCTTGTATGGTAAAACACTTCAGAGGTCATGGTGTTTCTTCGTTTTTT
>NW_024609575.1:107500-112500 GCF_018296145.1 Oncorhynchus tshawytscha
ATAGACCAGTCATTGAGATGTAATACCCAATAGAAGGAGATGTGCCATAGACCAGTCATTGAGGTGTAATACCCAATAGAAGGAGTATGACGTCACTGTGTTATTCAACCATCTCAAACGGTACATTAATAAACACAAGTTGGTCAGAAAAAACAGAACCCTATGGTACCCTACTCCCTATTTTTAACTAGAACCCTATGGTACCCTACTCCCTATTTTTAACCAGAACCCTATGGTACCCTACTCCCTATTTTTAACCAGAACCCTATGGTACCCTATTCCCTATTTTTAACCAGAACCCTATGGTACCCTATTCCCTATTTTTAACCAGAACCCTATGGTACCCTACTCCCTATTTAGTGCACTAATTTTAACCAGAACCCTATGGTACCCTATTCCCTATTTTTAACCAGAACCATATGGTACCCTACTCCCTATTTAGTGCACTACTTTTAACCAGAACCCTATGGTACCCTATTCCCTATTTTTAACCAGAACCCTATGATAACCTACTCCCTATTTAGTGCACTACTTTTAACCAGAACCCTATGGTACCCTACTCCCTATTTAGTGCACTACCTTTAACCAGGACCCTATGGTACCCTATTCCATATATAGTGCACTACTTTTAACCATAACCCTATGGTACCCTATTCCATATATAGTGCACTACTTTTAACCAGAACTCCCATAGGGAATACCCTGCCATTTGGGCCACATCCACAGTCTGTCTACTACATCCACAGTCTGTCTACTAGTCTACTACAACCACAGTCAGTCTACTACAACCACAGTCTGTCTACTACAACCACAGTCTGTCTACTACAACCACAGTCTGTCTACTACAACCACAGTCTGTCTACTAGTCTACTACAACCACAGTCTGTCTACTACAACCACAGTCTGTCTACTACAACCACAGTCTGTCTACTAGTCTACTACAACCACAGTCTGTCTACTACAACCACAGTCTGTCTACTAGTCTACTACAACCACAGTCTGTCTACTACAACCACAGTCTGTCTACTAGTCTACTACAACCACAGTCTGTCTACTACAACCACAGTCTGTCTACTACAACCACAGTCTGTCTACTAGTCTACTACAACCACAGTCTGTCTACTACAACCACAGTCTGTCTACTACAACCACAGTCTGTCTACTACAACATCATAAGCTTCTTTCAAAACAAGTCTAGTTAGTCTGTTGGAATGTTGCTGGTTTTGCTCCTGCCTCCCAACCCAACCCCGTCTCTGTCTCTCTCCGTCTCTCTCCTTCTCTCTCCTTCTCTCTCCTGCCTCCCAACCCGTCTGTCTCTCCTTCTCTCTCCGTCTCTCTCCTTCTCTCTCCTGCCTCCCAACCCAACCCTGTCTCTGTCTCTCTCCTTCTCTCTCCTAAATCAGAACTGAACTGTTAAGTACCCATTTCCTCCAAACCCCATTTAGGGGGGACACTAAAACCCTTTGTGTGTGTGTGTGTGTGTGTGTGTGTGTGTGTGTGTGTGCGTGCGTGCGTGCGTGCGTGTGTGTGTAGGTATTCTAAGGGTCCTAATTCAGACTAATTGCATCCTGACGTGTTTTGGTGCTTGGACTGTTTCTGTGTCGCTGAGCTTTCACCACTGTGTGCGCACAGTACATGAATTTACAGTATGTGTGTCAACTGTTTCTGTGTCGCTAGACATTTAGCATTGTGTGTGTGAGTGTGTTTGGCCCGGTTGTTTGAGGTGAGGTCACAGCTAGCCCCCAGGGGGTCGTTGTCAAGGCGACGCGTCTCTAGGTTGTTGTCAAGGCGTCGTGTCTTTAGGGCCGTGTGAAGTCCAGGCTGCGGAGGACGGAATCCCGGAATCCAGACATTCAAACGGAATTCAACAATATTCAAAAATGTTTTGAACTCAGTAGAACATCCATTAATTAGCCCGTTAATCAGACGAAATGAACAAAAATGCCTCAGTGATGCGTATTTCATTCATTAATTAGCCCGTTAATCAGACGAAATGAACAAAAATGCCTCAGTGATGCGTATTTCATTCATTAATTAGCCCGTTAATCAGACGAAATGAACAAAAATGCCTCAGTGATTCGTATTTCATTCATTAATTAGCCCGTTAATCAGACGAAATGAACAAAAATGCCTCAGTGATTCGTATTTCATTCATTAATTAGCCCGTTAATCAGACGAAATGAACAAAAATGCCTCAGTGATTTGTATTTCATTCATTAATTAGCC
This sequence comes from Oncorhynchus tshawytscha, assembly GCF_018296145.1. Taxonomy (NCBI): domain Eukaryota; kingdom Metazoa; phylum Chordata; class Actinopteri; order Salmoniformes; family Salmonidae; genus Oncorhynchus; species Oncorhynchus tshawytscha. The sequence continues at coordinate 109,727 of NW_024609575.1, forward strand.
CGTTAATCAGACGAAATGAACAAAAATGCCTCAGTGATGCGTATTTCATTCATTAATTAGCCCGTTAATCAGACGAAATGAACAAAAATGCCTCAGTGATTCGTATTTCATTCATTAATTAGCCCGTTAATCAGACGAAATGAACAAAAATGCCTCAGTGATTCATATTTCATTCATTAATTAGCCCGTTAATCAGAAGAAATGAACAAAAATGCCTCAGTGATTCGTATTTCCCTGCAACTTTCTGAAGAGGCAAGTGTGTCTGGGTGTTTTTTTTTCTCTCTACCAATTTGTGTTGCCGTTAGCGATGATGCTAATGACAACCGTCTTCTGGTAGAGATGAAAAGGCTTTTCTAGAAACCTTCTCTATTAAATGTTAACTACCAAGTAGCCTCTGCCTACCTGGCGGAATGATATCATGATTATATACAGTGGGGCAAAAAAGTAGTTAGTCAGCCACCAATTGTGCAAGTTCTCCCACTTAAAAAGATGAGAGAGGCCTGTAATTTTAATCATAGGTACACTTCAACTATGGCAGACAAAATGAGAAAAAAAAATCCAGAAAATCACATTGTAGGATTTTTTATGAATTTATTTGCAAGTCCAGTGGCCATTTTGTTTAGCTAACGCTGCAGTCACGAGTGCTACAGAAACATCACTAACAGAACAACGGTCTCTGGCTGGTGCAGACCTCAAAAGTGGTCTCAGGGGTCACATAGAAAAATGGAAAATGCTAAAAAGAATATTGCTGAGTTTTCTAAATGCAGATCTAACATGCTTCTTGTTGTAATTTCTGCTCAGCATCAGACACATCTTGTGCTTTGTGTTGCACTTCTCTCCTCCCTGGCATTCTATCAGCAGACATGGCTCTGGCTGGTGTGTAGCTCCTTGTCTCTCCTCTCTGGCTGGTGTGTAGCTCCTTGTCTCTCCTCTCTGGCTGGTGTGTAGCTCCTTGTCTCTCCTCTCTGACTGGTATGTAGCTCCTTGTCTCTCCTCTCTGACTGGTATGTACTCCTTGTCTCTCCTCTCTGACTGGTGTGTAGCTCCTTGTCTCTCCTCTCTGACTGGTGTGTAGCTCCTTGTCTCTCCTCTCTGACTGGTGTGTAGCTCCTTGTCTCTCCTCTCTGACTGGTGTAAGCTCCTTGTCTCTCCTCTCTGACTGGTGTGTAGCTCCTTGTCTCTCCTCTCTGACTGGTGTGTAGCTCCTTGTCTCTCCTCTCTGACTGGTGTGTAGCTCCTTGTCTCTCCTCTCTGGCTGGTGTGTAGCTCCTTGTCTCTCCTCTCTGACTGGTGTAGCTCCTTGTCTCTCCTCTCTGACTGGTATGTAGCTCCTTGTCTCTCTCTCTGACTGACTGTGTGTGTAGCTCCTTGTCTCTCCTCTCTGACTGGTGTGTAGCTCCTTGTCTCTCCTCTCTGACTGGTGTGTAGCTCCTTGTCTCTCCTCTCTGACTGGTGTGTAAGCTCCTTGTCTCTCCTCTCTGACTGGTGTGTAGCTCCTTGTCTCTCCTCTCTGACTGTGTGTAAGCTCCTTCTCTCTCCTCTCTGACTGGTGTGTAGCTCCTTGTCTCTCCTCTCTGGCTGGTGTGTAGCTCCTTGTCTCTCCTCTCTGGCTAGTGTGTAGCTCCTTGTCTCTCCTCTCTGGCTGGTGTGTAGCTCCTTGTCTCTCCTCTCTGACTGTGTGTAGCTCCTTGTCTCTCCTCTCTGACTGGTGTGTAGCTCTTGTCTCTCCTCTCTGACTGGTGTGTAGCTCCTTGTCTCTCCTCTCTCTGGTGTGTAGCTCCTTGTCTCTCCTCTCTGGCTAGTGTGTAGCTCCTTGTCTCTCCTCTCTGACTGGTGTGTAGCTCCTTGTCTCTCCTCTCTGACTGGTGTGTAGCTCCTTGTCTCTCCTCTCTGGCTGGTGTGTAGCTCTGTCTTGTCTCTCCTCTCTGGCTAGTGTGTAGCTCCTTGTCTCTCCTCTCTGACTGGTGTGTAGCTCCTTGTCTCTCCTCTCTGACTCTGCTCCTTGTCTCCTCTCTGACTGGTGTGTAGCTCCTTGTCTCTCCTCTCTGACTGGTGTGTAGCTCCTTGTCTCTCCTCTCTGACTGGTGTGTAGCTCCTTGTCTCTCTCTCTCTGACTGGTGTGTAAGCTCTCTCTCTCTTGTCTCTCCTCTCTGACTGGTGTGTAGCTCCTTGTCTCTCCTCTCTGACTGGTGTCTAGCTCCTTGTCTCTCTCTCTCTGACTGGTGTGTAAGCTCCTTGTCTCTCCTCTCTGACTGGTGTGTAGCTCCTTGTCTCTCCTCTCTGACTGGTGTGTAGCTCCTTGTCTCTCCTCTCTGACTGGTGTGTAGCTCCTTGTCTCTCCTCTCTGACTGGTGTGTAGCTCCTTGTCTCTCCTCTCTGACTGGTGTGTAGCTCCTTGTCTCTCCTCTCTGACTGGTGTGTAGCTCCTTGTCTCTCCTCTCTGACTGGTGTGTAGCTCCTTGTCTCTCCTCTCTGACTGGTGTGTAGCTCCTTGTCTCTCCTCTCTGACTGGTGTGTAGCTCCTTGTCTCTCCTCTCTGACTGGTATGTAGCTCCTTGTCTCTCCTCTCTGACTGGTGTGTAGCTCCTTGTCTCTCCTCTCTGACTGGTGTGTAGCTCCTTGTCTCTCCTCTCTGACTGGTGTGTAGCTCCTTGTCTCTGGTACTTTTCTCAGTGTTACTGTGGTCTACTTTTCTCAGTGTTACTGTGGTCTACTTTTCTCAGTGTTACTGTGGTCTACTTTTCTCAGTGTTACTGTGGTCAACTTTTCTCAGT
>NW_024609575.1:117500-127500 GCF_018296145.1 Oncorhynchus tshawytscha
TACAGACAGATACCATACAGATAGATACCATACAGACAGATACCATACAGATAGATACCATACAGATAGATAGATAACCATACAGACAGATACCATACAGATAGATACCATACAGACAGATACCATACAGACAGATAGATACCATACAGACAGATACCATACAGACAGATACCATACAGACAGATACCATACAGATAGATACCATACAGATAGATAGATACCATACAGATAGATACCATACAGACAGATAGATACCATACAGATAGATACCATACAGACAGATACCATACAGACAGATACCATACAGACAGATACCATACAGACAGATAGATACCATACAGACAGATACCATACAGACAGATACCATACAGATAGATACCATACAGATAGATACCATACAGATAGATACCATACAGACAGATAGATACCATACAGACAGATACCATACAGATAGATACCATACAGATAGATAGATACCATACAGATAGATACCATACAGACAGATACCATACAGATAGATACCATACAGACAGATACCATACAGATAGATACCATACAGACAGATACCATACAGACAGATACCATACAGATAGATACCATACAGATAGATACCATACAGATAGATACCATACAGACAGATACCATACAGACAGATACCATACAGATAGATACCATACAGATAGATACCATACAGACAGATACCATACAGACAGATACCATACAGACAGATACCATACAGACAGATACCATACAGATAGATAGATAACCATACAGACAGATACCATACAGACAGATACCATACAGATAGATACCATACAGATAGATACCATACAGACAGATACCATACAGACAGATACCATACAGACAGATAGATACCATACAGACAGATACCATACAGACAGATACCATACAGACAGATACCATACAGATAGATACCATACAGACAGATACCATACAGACAGATACCATACAGACAGATACCATACAGACAGATACCATACAGACAGATACCATACAGACAGATACCATACAGACAGATACCATACAGACAGATAGATAACCATACAGACAGATACCATACAGACAGATACCATACAGACAGATACCATACAGACAGATACCATACAGACAGATACCATACAGACAGATACCATACAGACAGATACCATACAGACAGATACCATACAGACAGATACCATACAGATAGATACCATACAGACAGATACCATACAGACAGATACCATACAGACAGATACCATACAGACAGATACCATACAGACAGATACCATACAGACAGATACCATACAGACAGATACCATACAGATAGATACCATACAGACAGATACCATACAGACAGATACCATACAGACAGATACCATACAGACAGATACCATACAGATAGATACCATACAGATAGATACCATACAGACAGATACCATACAGACAGATACCATACAGACAGATACCATACAGATAGATACCATACAGATAGATAGATACCATACAGATAGATTCCATACAAACAGATAGATAACATACAGATAGATAGATACAGATAGATAACCATACAGATGGATAGATAACCATACAGACAGATACCATACAGATAGATACCATACAGACAGATACCATACAGACAGATACCATACAGACAGATACCCTACAGACAGATACCATACAGACAGATACCATACAGACAGATACCATACAGATAGATAAACCATACAGAGATACAGATAGATAACCATACAGACAGATACCATACAGACAGATACCATACAGACAGATAACCATACAGACAGATACCATACAGACAGATAGATTCCATACAGATAGATACCATACAGATAGATACCATACAGACAGATACCATACAGATGGATAGATAACCATACAGACAGATACCATACAGATAGATACCATACAGATGGATAGATAACCATACAGACAGATACCATACAGATAGATACCATACAGATAGATACCATACAGACAGATACCATACAGATAGATACCATACAGATGGATAGATAACCATACAGACAGATACCATACAGATAGATACCATACAGATAGATACCATACAGACAGATACCATACAGACAGATACGATACAGATAGATAACCATACAGATAGATACCATACAGATAGATACCATACAGACAGATAGATACCATACAGACAGATAGATACCATACAGACAGATAGATACCATACAGATAGATGCCATACAGACAGATACCATACAGACAGATACCATACAGATAGATACCATACAGACAGATACCATACAGATAGATACCATACAGACAGATACCATACAGATAGATACCATACAGATAGACAGATACCATACAGATAGATACCATACAGATAGATACCATACAGATAGATACCATACAGACAGATACCATACAGACAGATACCATACAGACAGATACCATACAGACAGATACCATACAGACAGATACCATACAGACAGATAGATAACCATACAGATAGATACCATACAGACAGATAGATGCCATACAGATAGATACCATACAGACAGATACCAGACTCTCTCTGGTCCTGGTAAACAACACGTCGCTGGAGGTTCTCTTCTGTTGAACCGATCCAGGACATGTGGAGGAGGAGGAGGAAGATGAGGAGGAAGATGAAGTGTCCAAAAGAGGAAGTCACGGGCCGTCTTTCCGGTTCCTCTGGAAACCTGATACATCCGGTTACCTCAGAACCCACACAGGGTTCCCCAGATAGATACATTAGAACCCACACAGGGTTCCCCAGATAGATACCTCAGAACCCACACAGGTTCCCCAGATAGATACCTCAGAACCCACACAGGGTTCCCCAGATAGATACCTCAGAACCCACACAGGGTTCCCAGATAGATACCTCAGAACCCACACAGGGTTCCCCAGATAGATACCTCAGAACCCACACAGGTTCCCCAGATAGATACCTCAGAACACCAAGACCTTACAACTGGTCTCAGATAGATACCAGACACCAAGACCTTACAACTGGTCTCAGATAGATACCAGACACCAAGACCTTACAACTGGTCTCAGATAGATACCAGACACCAAGACCTTACAACTGGTCCATCCGGGTACCTCAGAACCCACACAGGGTTCCCAGATAGATACCTCAGAACACCAAGACCTTACAACTGGTCTCAGATAGAGACCAGACACCAAGACCTTACAACTGGTCTCAGATATATACCAGACACCAATACCTTACAACTGGTCTCAGATAGATACCAGACACCAAGACCTTACAACTGGTCTCAGATATATACCAGACACCAAGACCTTACAACTGGTCTCAGATAGATACCAGACACCAAGACCTTACAACTGGTCTCAGATAGAGACCAGACACCAAGACCTTACAACTGGTCTCAGATAGATACCAGACACCAAGACCTTACAACTGGTCCCAGATAGATACCTTACAACTGGTCCCAGATATATACCAGACACCAAGACCTTCCAATACCCATTCTCTACACACCTAGGCTCAGTCCCAAAACCCCTTTTCTCTCCCACTGTCACCCCTATCATCCCCCTCCAATACACACCTAGGCTCAGTCCCAAAACCCCTTTTCTCTCCCACTGTCACCCCTATCATCCCCCCCTCCAATACACACCTAGGCTCAGTCCCAAAACCCCTTTTCTCTCCCACTGTCACCCCTACCAGCCCCCCTCCAATACACACCTAGGCTCAGTCCCAAAACCCCTTTTCTCTCCCACTGTCACCCCTACCAGCCCTCTCCAATACACACCTAGGCTCAGTCCCAAAACCCCTTTTCTCTCCCACTGTCACCCCTATCACCAGCCCCCCCCTCCAATACACACCTAGGCTCAGTCCCAAAACCCCTTTTCTCTCCCACTGTCACCCCTATCATCCCCCCTCCAATACACACCTAGGCTCAGTCCCAAATCCCCTTTTCTCTCCCTTCACTCTACCCTCACTCACCCGAAAGGATACTATTAATATGTGGAATCGATGCATGTTGTGATTCTGTTTTGTCTGCTAGAAGACATACAGAGCATTCAGAAAGTATTCAGACCCCTTGACTTTTTACACATTTTGTTACGTTACAGCCTTATTCTAAAATGTATTAAATTGTTTTTCCCCTCATCAATCCCTTATAATATCCCATAATGACAAAGGAAAAACATATATTTTTTTGTTTTTTTTGCAAATGTATTCAAAATAAAAAACCTAATCATCACATTTACATACATTTTCATTACTTTGAGGAAACACCTTAGCCTCAAGTATGGGCTATGATGCTACAAGCTTGGCACACCTGTATTTAGGGAGTTTGTCCCATTCTTCTCTGCAGATCCTCTCAAGCTCTGTCAGGTTGGATGGGGAGCGTTGCTGCACAGCTATTTTCAGGTCTCCAGAGATGTTTGATCGGGTTCAAGTCCAGGCTCTGGCTGGGCCACTTAAGGACATTCAGAAACTTGTCCCAAAGCCACCTCTGTGTTGTCTTGGCTGTGTGCTTAGGGTCGTTGTCCTGTTGGAAGGTGAACCTTCACCCCAGTCTGAGGTCCTGAGGTTTTCATTAAGGATCTCTCTGTACGCCTTCTGAGTGGCGCAGCGGTCTAAGGTACTGCATCGCAGTGCTTGATGCGTCACTACAGACCCGGGTTCGATCTCAGGCTGTGTCAGAACCGGCCGTGACCGGAAGTCCCATAGGGTGATGCACAATTGTCAGGTTTTGGCCAATTTACTTTTTTACTTAGTTCATCGCGCTCTAGCGACTCCTTGTGGCGGGCCGGGCACCTGCAGGCTGACCTCAGTAGTCAATTGAACAGTGTTTCCTCCGACACATTGGTGCAGCTGGTGCCCGGGTTAAGCGGGCCGGCATTAAGGAGCGAGGTTTGGCAGGTCATGTTTCAGAGGACATGACTCGACCTTCGCCTCTCCCGAACCCGTTGGGGAGTTGCAGCGATGAGACAAGATTGTAATTGGATATGACGAAATCGGGGAGAAAAAGTGTGATAATTTTTAAAAAAAGGATCTCTCTCTACCCTGCGCCGTTCATCTTTGCCTCGATCCTGATTATTCTCCCAGTCCCTGCCGCTGAAAAAAAGCTTTACTGACAGTTCCTGTGACCTCATGACTTGGTTTTTGCTCTGACATTCACTGTCAACTCTGGGACCTTATATAGACAGGTGTGTGCCTTTCCAAATCATGTCCAATCAATTGAATTACCACAATCAAGTTGTAGAAGCATCTCAAGGATGATCAATGGAAACAGGATGCACCAGAGCTCAATTTCGAGTCTCATAGCAAAGGGTCTGAATACTTATGTAAAAAATAATGTATTTCTGTTTTTTACTTTTCATAAATTTGCAAACATTTCTAAAAACATGTTTTTGCTTTGTGTTTATGGGGCATTGTGTGTATATTGCTGAGAATATATATATATATATATATATATATATTTAGTTTTTAAAATCCATTTTAGATATGGCTGTAATGTAACAAAATGTGGAAAAAGTCAAGGGGTCTGAATACTTTCCGAAGGCGCTGTATATTATTATATTATGGGTTTGGAATTGAACCCTAATTGACCTAACAGGATGGAATGGACACTATACACTGCTACAGTATAGCCAGGGGAAAGGGACCTGGGCTGTGGGTTTGGAATTGAACCCTAATTGACCTAACAGGATGGAATGGACACTACACACTGCTACAGTATAGCCAGGGGAAAGGGACCTGGGCTGTGGTTTGGAATTGAACCCTAATTGACCTAACAGGATGGAATGGACACTATACACTGCTACAGTATAGCCAGGGGAAAGGGACCTGGGCTGTGGGTTTGGAATCGATCCTTGTGGTCCATTAAACAATAATAAGTTAATTTATCTTCTGTCACTCTGGTGTCACATCAGTGACTGTCTGTTCTGTAGGGTAGGACTGTCTCCTCTGTTCACATGGTAGTATTTATTAAAAGTCGACTTTGGGCAAAAATGTGGGCTTTAAACGGTATAACTGATCGATGCACCATCCTACCAGGTTATGTAATGCTTTACAAACACAACATAGATGGATGAAGAAGATATTTGGCTACTAAAGTGCCGTTTCTTACCTGTTCCCTACAGCTTCCGTCCAAAATGAGAACCTGTGAAATGGCGTCAACACATACTAGAGGAGCTACTGGTTAGCTACAGTGGTCGCTACTGGTTAGCTACAGTGGTTAGCTACTGGTTAGCTACAGTGGTTAGCTAAAGTGGTTAGCTACAGTGGTTAGCATCAGTGGTTAGCTACAGTGGTTAGCTACTGGTTAGCTACAGTGGTTAGCTAAAGTGGTTAGCTACAGTGGTTAGCATCAGTGGTTAGCTACAGTGGTTAGCTACAGTGATTAGCTACAGTGGTTAGCTACAGTGGTTAGCTACTGGTTAGCTACAGTGGTTAGCTAAAGTGGTTAGCTACAGTGGTTAGCATCAGTGGTTAGCTACAGTGATTAGCTACAGTGGTTAGCTACAGTGGTTAGCATCAGTGGTTAGCTACAGTGGTTAGCATCAGTGATTAGCTACAGTGGTTAGCTACAGTGGTTAGCTAAAGTGGTTAGCTACAGTGGTTAGCATCAGTGGTTAGCTACAGTGATTAGCATCAGTGGTTAGCTACAGTGGTTAGCATCAAAGTGATTAGCTATCCAGTGGTTAGCATCAGTGGTTAGCTCACCCGTCCTCAGTGGTTAGCATCAGTGGTTAGCTACAGTGGTTAGCATCAGTGATTAGCTACAGTGGTTAGCTACAGTGGTTAGCATCAGTGGTTAGCTACAGTGGTTAGCATCAGTGGTTAGCTACAGTGGTTAGCATCAGTGATTAGCTACAGTGGTTAGCTACAGTGGTTAGCATCAGTGATTAGCTACAGTGGTTAGCATCAGTGGTTAGCTACAGTGGTTAGCTTATCAGTGATTAGCTACAGTGGTTAGCTACAGTGGTTAGCTACAGTGGTTAGCTACAGTGGTTAGCTACAGTGGTTAGCCCTGTATTAAAAGTGGTTAGCTACAGTGGTTAGCTACAGTGATTAGCTACAGTGGTTAGCTACAGTGGTTAGCTGAAGTGGTTAGCTACAGTGGTTAGCTACAGTGGTTAGCTACACTGATTAGCTACAGTGGTTAGCTACAGTGGTTAGCTACAGTGGTTAGCTACAGTGGTTAGCTACAGTGGTTAGCTACAGTGGTTAGCTACAGAGGCTACCTTAGCTGATGAACTAGCTATATCGGTCGCGGTGCTCATGACCAGAATGACACATTGATGAAGCACCGAAGGAAAAGTGAGGAAGAGGCGGAGTTGGATGTTTTTTTTTTTTTTTCGTGCCCAAAGTCGACATTTTATTTGTTGACCCTTATTTGACTGGGTCACATTCTCATTTACAGAACAACCTGGGGAAGAGGAGAGGGGACGAATGAGCCAATTGAAAGCTAGGGATAATTAGCTGGCCATGATGGTATGAGGGCCAGGTTGGGAATGTAGCGAGGACACTGGAGTTAACAGCCCTACCGTTCAGATAAGTACCATGGCAGCGCTACTGTTCGGATAAGTACCATGGCAGCCCTACTGTTCTGATAAGTACCATGGCAGCCCTACTGTTTGGATAAGTATCATGGCAGCCCTACTGTCTGGATAAGTACCATGGCAGCCCTACTGTTCGGATAAGTACCATGGCAGCCCTACTGTTGACCAGGATAAGTACCATGGCAGCCCTACTGTTCGGATAAGTACCATGGCAGCCCTACTTTTCGGATAAGTACCATGGCAGCCCTACTGTTCGGATAAGTACCATGGCAGCCCTACTGTTCGGATAAGTACCATGGCAGCCCTACTGTTCGGATAAGTACCATGGCAGCCCTACTGTTCGGATAAGTACCATGGCAGCCCTACTGTTCGGATAAGTACCATGGCAGCCCTACTGTTCGGATAAGTACCATGGCAGCCCTACTGTTTGGATAAGTACCATGGCAGCCCTACTGTTCAGATAAGTGCCATGGCAGTCCTACCGTTCAGATAAGTACCATGGCAGCCCTACTGTTCGGATAAGTACCATGGCAGCCCTACTGTTCTGATAAGTACCATGGCAGCCCTACTGTTTGGATAAGTATCATGGCAGCCCTACTGTCTGGATAAGTACCATGGCAGCCCTACTGTTTGGATAAGTACCATGGCAGCCCTACTGTTTGGATAAGATAGTACCATGGCAGCCCTACTGTTCTCGGATAAGTACCATGGCAGCCCCCTACTGGCAGTTTGGATAGCCCTAGTAGTACCATGGCAGCCCTACTGTTTGGATAAGTTCAGCCCAACCTTTCGGATAAGTACCATGGCAGCCCTACCTACCATGGCAGTTCGGATAAGTACCATGGCAGCCCTACTGTTCGGATAAGTACCATGGCAGCCCTACTGTTCTGATAAGTACCATGGCAGCCCTACTGGCAGTTTGGATAAGTACCATGGCAGCCCTACCTGGCAGCCCAACCTTTCGGATAAGTACCATGGCAGCCCTACTGTTCGGATAAGTACCATGGCAGCCCAACCTGTTCGGATAAGTACCATGGCAGCCCTACTGTTCGGATAAGTACCATGGCAGCCCTACTGTTTGGATAAGTACCATGGCAGCCCTACTGTTCAGATAAGTACCATGGCAGCCCTACTGTTCGGATAAGTACCATGGCAGCCCTACTGTTCAGATAAGTACCATGGCAGCCCTACTGTTCGGATAAGTACCATGGCAGCCCTACTGTTCGGATAAGTACCATGGCAGCCCTACTGTTCGGATAAGTACCATGGCAGCCCTACTGTTCGGATAAGTACCATGGCAGCCCTACTGTTCAGATAAGTACCATGGCAGCCCTACTGTTGATTACCATGGGACTGTTAAGTACCATGGCAGCCCTACTAAGTACCATGGCAGCCCTACTGTTCGGATAAGTACCATGGCAGCCCTACTGTTCAGATAAGTACCATGGCAGCCCTACTGTTCTGTTCAGATAAGTACCATGGCAGCCCTACTAGATAAGTTCAGATAAGTACCATGGCAGCCCTACTGTTCGGATAAGTACCATGGCAGCCCTACTGTTCAGATAAGTACCATGGCAGCCCTACTGTTCGGATAAGTACCATGGCAGCCCTACTGTTCAGATAAGTACCATGGCAGCCCTACTGTTACTGGATAAGTACCATGGCAGCCCTACTGTTCAGATAAGTACCATGGCAGCCCTACTGCAGTACCATGGCAGCCCTACTGTTCGGATAAGTACCATGGCAGCCCTACTGTTTAGATAAGTACCATGGCAGAGACTCTGGTTCTATCTCTCTCCATCTCTGGATGTTATTGAACTAGGCTCTGGACACAGACATCGATGGAAGCAGGGAAAACGTGTTGTTTTCGCATTCCACAAGAATGCTTTCTGTCGAGGTAACATTCAAGAGCAGAAGTGTCCCATTTCTATACGTTTTGTTGAGATGGTGACATTGTTTATTTGTTTTTGTCGTTATGTCCAGCTAATCCAAATGACCTGGTGTAGTGACCTAATGGGGTCATTGTAGTCGCTAGCTGTACACGGTGGAAAGCCAGGGTATTCAAACCTTACCCGCGGCGGTCCGAAGTACTGCTGGTTTTCTGTTCTAATCCCAAAACTCAGCCACCTGGCGATGTTGTGTGAAGATGGTATCTCTTCACCCGTAGCACAATTCCTTTGGAACTTGTCTTAGATTGTTATCAGCAGCTGCAGAATTCCTGTCCACTATTCCGGAACCTACAGACATTGTCCCGGGTGTGTTCCGGAGCAGAATGCTGTTCCATGTGTATCCTGGAGGAAGGGGAGCTTTCAGAGCAGACATATCCAGCTGTGTGTTATATCATGTCACAGATAAAGACCATAAACCATATATAATGTTATGTCACATGCTTTGTCAACAACCTACTCATAGTTCAAACCTTTGGCGGCCACCCCCCTCTTTCTTT
>NW_024609575.1:130000-132500 GCF_018296145.1 Oncorhynchus tshawytscha
TCTACAGTAGACTATAGTCTATGTGGATTAGTTTTGATAGTCTACAGTAGACTATAGTCTATGTGTATTAGTTTTGATAGTCTACAGTAGACTATAGTCTATGTGAATTCGTTTTGATAGTCTACAGTAGACTATAGTTTAGGTGTATTAGTTTTGATAGTCTACAGTAGACTATAGTTTAGGTGTATTAGTTTTGATAGTCTATAGTAGACTATAGTCTATGTGTATTAGTTTTGATAGTCTACAGTAGACTATAGTTTAGGGGGATTAGTTTTGATAGTCTACAGTAGACTATAGTTTAGGTGTATTATTTTTGATAGTCTACAGTAGACTATAGTTTAGGTGTATTAGTTTTGATAGTCTATAGTAGACTATAGTTTAGGGGATTAGTTTTGATAGTCTATAGTAGACTATAGTTTAGGTGTATTAGTTTTGATAGTCTATAGTAGACTATAGTTTAGGTGTATTAGTTTTGATAGACTACAGTAGACTATAGTCTATGTGTATTAGTTTTGATAGTCTATAGTAGACTATAGTTTAGGGGATTAGTTTTGATAGTCTATAGTAGACTATAGTTTAGGTGTATTAGTTTTTGATAGTAGACTATAGTTTAGATTAGTTTTGAGTCTATAGTAGACTATAGTTTAGGTGGATTAGTTTTGATAGTCTATAGTAGACTATAGTTTAGGGGGATTCGTTTTGATAGTTTATAGTAGACTATAGTTTAGGTGTATTAGTTTTGATAGACTACAGTAGACTATAGTCTATGTGTATTAGTTTTGATAGTCTATAGTAGACTATAGTCTATGTGTATTAGTTTTGATAGTCTATAGTAGACTATAGTTTAGGGGGATTAGTTTTGATAGTCTATAGTAGACTATAGTTTAGGGGGGTTAGTTTTGATAGACTACAGTAGACTATAGTTTTGATTAGTTTTGATAGTCTACAGTAGACTATAGTTTAGGGGATTAGTTTTGATAGTCTATAGTAGACTATAGTTTAGGGGATTAGTTTTGATAGTCTACAGTAGACTATAGTTTAGGGGGATTAGTTTTGATAGTCTACAGTAGACTATAGTTTAGGTGTATTAGTTTTGATAGACTAGGTGTATTAGTTTTGATAGTCTATAGTAGACTATAGTTTAGGTGTATTAGTTTTGATAGACTAGAGTAGACTATAGTTTAGGTGTATTAGTTTTGATAGTCTATAGTAGACTATAGTTTAGGTGTATTAGTTTTGATAGTCTACAGTAGACTATAGTTTAGGTGTATTAGTTTTGATAGTCTATAGTAGACTATAGTTTAGGTGTATTAGTTTTGATAGTCTACAGTAGACTATAGTTTAGGTGTATTAGTTTTGATAGTCTATAGTAGACTATAGTTTAGGTGTATTAGTTTTGATAGTCTATAGTAGACTATAGTTTAGGTGGATTAGTTTTGATAGTCTACAGTAGACTATAGTCTATGTGGATTAGTTTTGATAGTCTACAGTAGACTATAGTCTATGTGGATTAGTTTTGATAGTCTACAGTAGACTATAGTCTATGTGTATTAGTTTTGATAGTCTACAGTAGACTATAGTTTAGTTGTATTAGTTTTGATAGTCTACAGTAGACTATAGTTTAGGTGTATTAGTTTTGATAGTCTATAGTAGACTATAGTCTATGTGTATTAGTTTTGATAGTCTACAGTAGACTATAGTTTAGGTGTATTATTTTTGATAGTCTACAGTAGACTATAGTTTAGGTGTATTAGTTTTGATAGTCTATAGTAGACTATAGTTTAGGGGGATTAGTTTTGATAGTCTATAGTAGACTATAGTTTAGGTGTATTAGTTTTGATAGTTTATAGTAGACTATAGTTTAGGTGTATTAGTTTTGATAGAATACAGTAGACTATAGTCTATGTGTATTAGTTTTGATAGTCTATAGTAGACTATAGTTTAGGGGGATTAGTTTTGATAGTCTATAGTAGACTATAGTTTAGGTGTATTAGTTTTGATAGACTACAGTAGACTATAGTTTAGGTGGATTAGTTTTGATAGTCTATAGTAGACTATAGTTTAGGTGGATTAGTTTTGATAGTCTATAGTAGACTATAGTTTAGGGGGATTCGTTTTGATAGTCTATAGTAGACTATAGTTTAGGTGGATTAGTTTTGATAGTCTATAGTAGACTATAGTTTAGGTGTATTAGTTTTGATAGTTTATAGTAGACTATAGTTTAGGTGTATTAGTTTTGATAGACTACAGTAGACTATAGTCTATGTGTATTAGTTTTGATAGTCTACAGTAGACTATAGTTTAGGGGGATTAGTTTTGATAGTCTACAGTAGACTATAGTTTAGGTGTATTAGTTTTGATAGTCTATAGTAGACTATAGTCTATGTGTACTAGTTTTGATAGTCTACAGTAGACTATAGTTTAGGGGGATTAGTTTTGATAGTCTACAGTAGACTATAGTTTAGGTGTATTAGTTTTGATAGTCTACAGTAGACTATAG
>NW_024609575.1:137500-162500 GCF_018296145.1 Oncorhynchus tshawytscha
AGACTAGAGGCTCTCCTGGAGGGTCTCCTAGACTAGAGGCTATCCTAGACTAGAGGCTCTCCTAGAGGGTCTCCTAGACTAGAGGCTCTCCTAGAGGGTCTCCTAAACTAGAGGCTCTCCTGGAGGGTCTCCTAGACTAGAGGCTCTCCTGGAGGGTCTCCTAGACTAGAGGCTCTCCTGGAGGGTCCTAGACTAGAGGCTCTCCTGGAGGGTCTCCTAGACTAGAGGCTCTCCTGGAGGGGTCTCATCTCCACTGTGACATGAGGCTCTCCTGGAGGGTCTCATCTCCACTGTGACTGAGAGGCTCTCCTGAGGGTAGGCTGTAGGCATTTCATCTCCACTGTGACATGGCTGTAGTCATTTCATCTCCACTGTGACATGAGGCTGTAGGCTGTAGGCATTTCATCTCCACTGTGACATGAGGCTGAGGCTGTAGCATTTCATCTCCACTGTGACATGAGGCTCTAGGCTGAGGGTCTCACTGTGACATGAGGCTGTAGGCATTTCATCTCCACTGTGACATGAGGCTCTCCTGTAGGCATTTCATCTCCACTGTGACATGAGGCTGTAGGCATTTCATCTCCACTGTGACATGAGGCTGTAGGCTGTAGGCATTTCATCTCCACTGTGACATGAGGCTGTAGGCATTTCATCTCCACTGTGACATGAGGCTGTAGGCATTTCATCTCCACTGTGACATGAGGCTGTAGGCTGTAGGCATTTCATCTCCACTGTGACATGAGGCTGTAGGCATTTCATCTCCACTGTGACATGAGGCTGTAGGCTGTAGGCATTTCATCTCCACTGTGACATGAGGCTGTAGACTGTAGGCATTTCATCTCCACTGTGACATGAGGCAGGCTGAGGCTGTAGGCATTTCATCTCCACTGTGACATGAGGCTGAGGCTGTAGGCATTTCATCTCCACTGTGACATGAGGCTGTAGGCATTTCATCTCCACTGTGACATGAGGCTGTAGGCTGTAGGCATTTCATCTCCACTGTGACATGAGGCTGTAGGCTGTAGGCATTTCATCTCCACTGTGACATGAGGCTGTAGCTGTAGGCATTTCATCTCCACTGTGACATGAGGCATGAGGCTGTAGGCATTTCATCTCCACTGTGACATGAGGCTGTAGGCTGTAGGCATTTCATCTCCACTGTGACATGAGAGTAGGCATTTCATCTCCACTGTGACATGAGGCTGTAGGCTGTAGGCATTTCATCTCCACTGTGACATGAGGCTGTAGGCTGTAGGCATTTCATCTCCACTGTGACATGAGGCTGTAGGCATTTCATCTCCACTGTGACATGAGGCTGTAGGCTGTAGTCATTTCATCTCCACTGTGACATGAGGCTGTAGGCATTTCATCTCCACTGTGACATGAGGCTGTAGGCTGTAGGCATTTCATCTCCACTGTGACATGAGGCTGTAGGCTTTCATCTCCACTGTGACATGAGGCTTAGGCATTTCATCTCCACTGTGACATGAGGCTGTAGGCTGTAGGCATTTCATCTCCACTGTGACATGAGGCTGTAGGCATTTCATCTCCACTGTGACATGAGGCTGTAGGCTGTAGGCTGTAGGCATTTCATCTCCACTGTGACATGAGGCTGTAGGCATTTCATCTCCACTGTGACATGAGGCTGTAGGCATTTCATCTCCACTGTGACATGAGGCTGTAGGCATTTCATCTCCACTGTGACATGAGGCTGTAGGCTGTAGGCATTTCATCTCCACTGTGACATGAGGCTGTAGGCATTTCATCTCCACTGTGACATGAGGCTGTAGGCATTTCATCTCCACTGTGACATGAGGCTGTAGGCTGTAGTCATTTCATCTCCACTGTGACATGAGGCTGTAGGCATTTCATCTCCACTGTGACATGAGGCTGTAGGCTGTAGTCATTTCATCTCCACTGTGACATGAGGCTGTAGGCATTTCATCTCCACTGTGACATGAGGCTGTAGGCTGTAGTCATTTCATCTCCACTGTGACATGAGGCTGTAGGCTGTAGGCATTTCATCTCCACTGTGACATGAGGCTGTAGGCATTTCATCTCCACTGTAGGCATTTCATCTCCACTGTGACATGAGGCTGGTCATTTCATCTCCACTGTGACATGAGGCTGTAGGCATTTCATCTCCACTGTGACATGAGGCTGTAGGCTGTAGTCATTTCATCTCCACTGTGACATGAGGCTGTAGGCATTTCATCTCCACTGTGACATGAGGCTGTAGGCTGTAGTCATTTCATCTCCACTGTGACATGAGGCTGTAGTCATTTCATCTCCACTGTGACATGAGGCTGTAGGCATTTCATCTCCACTGTGACATGAGGCTGTAGCATTTCATCTCCACTGTGACATGAGGCTGTAGGCTGTAGTAATTTCATCTCCATTTCATCTCCACTGTGACATGAGACTGTAGTCATTTCATCTCCACTGTGACATGAGGCTGTAGTCATTTCATCTCCACTGTGACATGAGGCTGTAGGCATTTCATCTCCACTGTGACATGAGGCTGTAGGCATTTCATCTCCACTGTGACATGAGGCTGTAGGCATTTCATCTCCACTGTGACATGAGGCTGTTTTATTTATTTACATGGAAAAATAGATTTGTATATTATTTCAATGTTGGCCTCTAATCCAATTTTGATCAGACTAATTGTTTGATATTGTGATTTTATTTTATGTTTCCTTAAAAATCCTTCTTTAAAATGTCTTTGGGATCGGTGTCCCTTCCTCGGGACGGTTGAGCTAACGTAGGCTAATGCGATTAGCATGAGGTTATAATTAACAAGAACATTTCCCAGGACAGACATATCTGATATGGGCAGAAAGCTTAAATTCTTGTTCATCTAACTGCACTGTCCAATTTACAGTAGCTATTACAGTGAAATAAAGCCATGCTATTGTTTGAAGAGAGTGGCATTGTAAAGTATAACTGCATTCATCTAACTGCACTGTCCAATTTACAGTAGCTATTACAATGAAATAATACCATGCTATTGTTTGAGGAGAAAGTGCACAGTTTTGAACATGAACATTTATTAATAAACAAATTAGGCACATTTGGGCAGTCTTGATACAACATTTTGAACGTGAACATTTATTAATAAACATTTGGGCAGTCTTGATACAACATTTTGAACATAAATGTAATGGTTCATTGGCTCAGTCTAAAACTTTGAATATACACTGATGCCATCTAGTGGCCAAAACATAAATTGCAGCTGGGCTGGAATAATACATTATGGCCTTTCTCTTGCATTTCAAAGATGATGGTAGAAAAAAAATACAAACAAATGTTTTTTTTTGTCTTCTTTGTATTCATTTTTACCAGATCTATTGTGTTATATTCTACTACATCCCTTTCACATTTCCATAAACTTCAGTGTTTCCTGTCAAATGGTTCCAAGAATATGCATATCTTGCTTCAGGTCCTGAGCCACAGGCAGTTAGATTTGGGTCATTTTAGGCTAACATTTAAAAAAAGGGGCCGATCCTTAAGAGGTTGTCTCCTTTCCTTCATCTACACTGATTGAAGTGGATTTAACACGTGACATCAATAAGGGATCATAGCTTTCACCTGGATTCACCTGGTCAGTCTGTCATGTTCCTAGTGTTTTATACACTCAGTGTAAACATGTACACACACACTACACACACACTACACACACACTACACACACACTACGTACACTTACATACACACTCCTCTGTTTCTGAGGCAGCACTGACCTCACAGTGAGAGAACACGCTTTTACCGATATCCTTCTCTCTCTCTAGCTCTCACACTCTCTCTCACGCTCACTCTCTAGCTCTCTCTCTCTCCATGTATCTCTCTCTCCCCATCTCTCCTCTCTCTCCCTCTCTAAGCGGATGGAAGTCATTAAATCCTCTGGTAGAAGGAGGCATTAGAACAGTGAGAACAAACGGAGCGAGGGAGAGAGCTTAAAGAGAGAAAGAGAGAGGAAGAGAATTTGTTTGATTCACCCTCACCCTTCCTTCCATTGTCTAGCATACACATCCCTCCCTCCCTCCCTCCCTCCCTCCCTCCCTCCCTCCCTCCCTCCCTCCCTCCCTCCCTGCATCTCTGTGGTATAACAATATGAGGTCCATCATAGAACTCTGATTAAACCACAGAACTCTTTTAATGGGTGGACACACACACACACACACACACACACACACACACACACACACACACACACACACACACACACACACACACACACACACACACACACACACAGGGTTTAACAGGGGGTAGTGTAGTTAATGGAGTAGAATGAATGCTACACTGATGGTTCTAAATGTGTGAGGACAGTTAACCTATAGAAGACATTATTACAGACAGAGACAAACAGAGGACTGGTTAGTGAGGAGGATCACTCTCTCTGATGTGTGTGTGATCACCCTCTCTCTGATGTGTGTGTGATCACCCTCTCTCTGATGTGTGTGTGATCACCCAAATCAAATCAAATCAAATCAAATTTTATTTGTCACATACACATGGTTAGCAGATGTTAATGCGAGTGTAGCGAAATGCTTGTGCTTCTAGTTCCGACAATGCAGTAATAACGAGCAAGTAATCTAACTAACAATTCCAAAAAAAACTACTGTCATACACAGTGTAAGGGGATAAAGAATATGTACATAAGGATATATGAATGAGTGATGGTACAGAGCAGCATAGGCAAGATACAGTAGATGATATCGAGTACAGTATATACATATGAGATAAGTATGTAAACCAAGTGGCATAGTTAAAGTGGCAAGTGATACATGTATTACATAAGGATGCAGTCGATGATATAGAGTACAGTATCTACGTATGCATATGAGATGAATAATGTAGGGTAAGTAACATTATATAAGGTAGCATTGTTTAAAGTGGCTAGTGATATATTTACATCATTTCCCATCAATTCCCATGATTAAAGTGGCTGGAGTAGAGTCAGTGTCATTGACAGTGTGTTGGCAGTAGCCACTCAATGTTAGTGGTGGCTGTTTAACAGTCTGATGGCCTTGAGATAGAAGCTGTTTTTCAGTCTCTCGGTCCCAGCTTTGATGCACCTGTACTGACCTCGCCTTCTGGATGGCAGCGGGGTGAACAGGCAGTGGCTCGGGTGGTTGATGTCCTTGATGATCTTTATGGCCTTCCTGTAGCATCGGGTGGTGTAGGTGTCCTGGAGGGCAGGTAGTTTGCCCCCGGTGATGCGTTGTGCAGACCTCACTACCCTCTGGAGAGCCTTACGGTTGAGGGCGGTGCAGTTGCCATACCAGGCGGTGATACAGCCCGCCAGGATGCTCTCGATTGTGCATCTGTAGAAGTTTGTGAGTGCTTTTGGTGACAAGCCGAATTTCTTCAGCCTCCTGAGGTTGAAGAGGCGCTGCTGCGCCTTCCTCACGATGCTGTCTGTGTGAGTGGACCAATTCAGTTTGTCTGTGATGTGTATGCCGAGGAACTTAAAACTTGCTACCCTCTCCACTACTGTTCCATCGATGTGGATGGGGGGTGTTCCCTCTGCTGTTTCCTGAAGTCCACAATCATCTCCTTAGTTTTGTTGACGTTGAGTGTGAGGTTATTTTCCTGACACCACACTCCGAGGGCCCTCACCTCCTCCCTGTAGGCCGTCTCGTCGTTGTTGGTGATCAAGCCTACCACTGTTGTGTCGTCCGCAAACTTGATGATTGAGTTGGAGGCGTGCATGGCCACGCAGTCGTGGGTGAACAGGGAGTACAGGAGAGGGCTCAGAACGCACCCTTGTGGGGCCCCAGTGTTGAGGATCAGCGGGGAGGAGATGTTGTTGCCTACCCTCACCACCTGGGGGCGGCCCGTCAGGAAGTCCAGTACCCAGTTGCACAGGGCGGGGTCGAGACCCAGGGTCTCGAGCTTGATGACGAGCTTGGAGGGTACTATGGTGTTGAATGCCGAGCTGTAGTCGATGAACAGCATTCTCACATAGGTATTCCTCTTGTCCAGATGGGTTAGGGCAGTGTGCAGTGTGGTTGAGATTGCATCGTCTGTGGACCTATTTGGGCGGTAAGCAAATTGGAGTGGGTCAAGGGTGTCAGGTAGGGTGGAGGTGATATGGTCCTTGACTAGTCTCTCAAAGCACTTCATGATGACGGATGTGAGTGCTACGGGGCGGTAGTCGTTTAGCTCAGTTACCTTAGCTTTCTTGGGAACAGGAACAATGGTGGCCCTCTTGAAGCATGTGGGAACAGCAGACTGGTATAGGGATTGATTGAATATGTCCGTAAACACACCGGCCAGCTGGTCTGCGCATGCTCTGAGGGCGCGGCTGGGGATGCCGTCTGGGCCTGCAGCCTTGCGAGGGTTAACACGTTTAAATGTCTTACTCACTTCGGCTGCAGTGAAGGAGAGACCGCATGTTTCCGTTGCAGGCCGTGTCAGTGGCACTGTATTGTCCTCAAAGCGGGCAAAAAGTTATTTAGTCTGCCTGGGAGCAAGACATCCTGGTCCGTGACTGGGCTGGGTTTCTTCCTGTAGTCCGTGATTGACTGTAGACCCTGCCACATACCTCTTGTGTCTGAGCCGTTGAATTGAGATTCTACTTTGTCTCTGTACTGGCGCTTAGCTTGTTTGATAGCCTTGCGGAGGGAATAGCTGCACTGTTTGTATTCAGTCATGTTACCAGACACCTTGCCCTGATTAAAAGCAGTGGTTCGCGCCTTCAGTTTCACACGAATGCTGCCATCAATCCACGGTTTCTGGTTAGGGAATGATCCAGCTATGGGAACGACATCTTCAACGCACGTTTAATGAACTGCACACCGTATCAGCGTATTCGTCAATGTTGTTGTTTGGACGCTGAAACATCTGTGATCCACGTGATGGAAGCAGTCTGGAGTGTGGAGTCACTTGGTCGGACCAGCGTTGGACAGAAAAGCATATTCTTGGTTTGTGTCTGATGGTGAGTTGATCGCTGAGTCTTATATTCAGAAAGTTCGGGGCAGGGCCTGTATGCGTCGCGGAAGTTAGAGTAACAATGATCCAGGGTCTTTCCACCTGGTTGCGTATCGATATGCTGATAAAATTTAGGGAGTCTTGTTTTCAGATTAGCCTTGTTAAAAAGCTACAAAAATGCAGCCTCCGGATAAATGGATTCCAGTTTGCAGAGAGTTAAATAAAGTTCGTTCAGAGCCATCGATGTGTCTGCTTGGGGGATATATACGGCTGTGATTATAATGAAGAGAATTCTCTTGGTAGATAATGTGTCTACATTTGATTGTGAGGAATTCTAAATCAGGTGAACAGAAGGATTTGAGTTCCTGTATGTTTCTTTCATCACACCATGTCACGTTGGCCATAAGACATACGCCCCCGCCCTTCTTCTTACCAGAAAGATGTTTGTTTCTGTCGGCGCTGATGCGTGGAGAAACCCGCTGGCTGCATGTGTGTGTGATCACCTCTCCAGTGAGCCATGTTTCCGTGAAGCAAAGAACGTTACAGTCTCTGATGTCCCTCTGGAATGCTACCCTTGCTGATGTGTTTGATAACCTTCTCTCTGATGTGTGTGTGATAACATTCTCTCTGATGTGTCTCCGGAGTCAGACTGGATCCGATCAGAGACTGGACATTGGCAAGAAGAATCTCTCTGATGTGTGTGTGATCACCTTCTCTCTGAGTGTGTGTGATCATTCTCTCTGATGTTTGTGTGTGCATCATCCACTCTCTACACTGGTTGTGCAGAACACAGGATCTCTCTGATGAAAATCATATTCTTGGTCTACTGATGGTGAGTTGACGCTGATCTTATATTCAGTAGTTCTTCTCGGCTGTATGTAAAGAAACCTAAGATGACCTGGGGTACTAGTGTAAGAAATAACACGTAAAAAAACAAAAAACTGCATAGTTTCCTAGGAACGCGAAGCGAGTCGGCCATCTCTGTCGGCGCCGGAAGTACCCTCTCTCTGATGTGTGTGTGATCACCCTCTCTCTGATGTGTGTGTGATCACCCTCTCTCTGATGTGCGTGTGATCACTCTCTCTCTGATGTGTGTGTGATCACTCTCTCTCTGATGTGCGTGTGATCACTCTCTCTCTGATGTGTGTGTGTGATCACCGGCAGGTAGCCTACTGGTTAGAGCGTTGGACTAGTAACTGAAAGGTTGCTGGATCGAATTCCCGAGCTGACAAGGTCAAATCTGTCGTTCTGCCCCTGAGCAAGGCAGTTAACCCACTGTTTTCCCTGGCACAGAAGACGTGGAGGTCGATTAAGGCAGCCCCCCCGCACCTCTCTAATTCAGAGGGGTTGGGTTAGATGCTGAAGACACATTTCAGTTGAATACATTCAGTTGTACAACTGACTAGATATC
Source organism: Oncorhynchus tshawytscha (assembly GCF_018296145.1). Classification (NCBI taxonomy): domain Eukaryota; kingdom Metazoa; phylum Chordata; class Actinopteri; order Salmoniformes; family Salmonidae; genus Oncorhynchus; species Oncorhynchus tshawytscha. Next base: position 145,850 of record NW_024609575.1, read on the forward strand.
CCCTTTCCCTCGCTCTGGTGTGTGTGGTGTGTGTGGTGTGTGTGTGTGGTGTGTGTGTGTGTGTGCGTGTGTGTGTGGCGTGTGTTTGGTGTGTGTGTGCTAGTCCATGTGAGTGAGGCTGTTGTTTAGAGAGAGGGGGAGAAGGGGGGCAGCATGAGAAAAGAGGGGCACGGGATGGAGGGAGAGAACTGTGTGTGTGTGTGTGTGTGTGTGTGTGTGTGTTGGAGCCAGAGCTGCAGAATAATCACATTATGTGTGGTCTGGCGACCCGGCCATTGTCCAGCCGTAGTGTGATTCCTGGTAGTCCTGTAGCCGTAGGGAGAGATTGGTCTGGTCTGTCTGTCTGTCTGTCTGTCTGTCCACACTGTCTCCTGCTGGTGGGTGACAGAACAACACAAACAGGCACACACAGAGGGGCTGGACTGTGCGGTAGGATGAAATTGGAGGGATGTTAGCGCACTGTGCGGTAGGGTAGGATGAAATTGGAGGGATGTTAGCGCTCTGTGCGGTAGGATGAAATTGGAGGGATGTTAGAGCTCTGTGCGGTAGGATGAAATTGGAGGGATGTTAGCGCTCTGTGCGGTAGGATGAAATTGGAGGATGTTAGTGCTCTGTGCGGTAGGATGAAATTGGAGGGATGTTAGCGCTCTGTGCGGTAGGATGAAATTGGAGGGATGTTAGCGCTCTGTGCGGTAGGATGAAATTGGAGGGATGTTAGCGCTCTGTGCGGTAGGATGAAATTGGAGGGATGTTAGCGCTCTGTGCGGTAGGATGAAATTGGAGGGATGTTAGCGCTCTGTGCGGTAGGATGAAATTGGAGGGATGTTAGCGCTCTGTGCGGTAGGATGAAATTGGAGGGATGTTAGCGCTCTGTGCGGTAGGATGAAATTGGAGGGATGTTAGAGCTCTGTGCGGTAGGATGAAATTGGAGGGATGTTAGAGCTCTGTGCGGTAGGATGAGTGCGGTAGGAATTGGAGGGAGGGATGTTAGCCCTTAGTGCGGTAGGATGAAATTGGAGGGATGTTAGCGCTCTGTGCGGTAGGATGAAATTGGAGGGATGTTAGAGCTTGTGCGGTAGGATGAAATTGGAGGGATGTTAGAGCTCTGTGCGGTAGGATGAAATTGGAGGGATGTTAGAGCTCTGTGCGGTAGGATGAAATTGGAGGGATGTTAGCCCTTAGTGCGGTAGGATGAAATTGGAGGGATGTTAGCGCTCTGTGCGGTAGGATGAAATTGGAGGGATGTTAGCCCTTAGTGCGGTAGGATGAAATTGGAGGGATGTTAGCGCTCTGTGCGGTAGGATGAAAGTGGAGGGATGTTAGCCCTTAGTGCGGTAGGATGAAATTGGAGGGATGTTAGCGCTCTGTGCGGTAGGATGAAATTGGAGGGATGTTAGCGCTCTGTGCGGTAGGATGAAAGTGGAGGGATGTTAGCTCTCTGTGAAATTGGAGGGATGTAGGATGAAAGTGGAGGGATGTTAGCTCTCTGTGCGGTAGGATGAAAGTGGAGGGATGTTAGCTCTCTGTGCGGTAGGATGAAATTGGAGGGATGTTAGCGCTCTGTGCGGTAGGATGAAATTGGAGGGATGTTAGCCCTTAGTGCGGTAGGATGACATTGGAGGGATGTTAGCGCTTAGTGTGGTAGGATGAAATTGGAGGGATGTTAGAGCTCTGTGCTTGTGTTTTGAGTATACATGTTAGCGTGTGTGTGTGTGTGTGTGTGTGTGTGTGACTGATATTGGCCAATGCGATAACACTTCATGTGATCTCTGCCGATGAGATAACACTTCCTGTTTCATGTCTTTTCCGCAGTGCCGGCATCGCCGTGGGTTTCTATGGAAATGGGGAGTCATGTGATGGAGCCAACCGCCTGGCGTATTCTCTACGGCACGCCAACCGCACCGTGGCAGGGGTCGACAAACTGGTGGGACAGTCACACACACGCACACACACACACACACACACACACACACACACACACACACACACACACACACACACACACACACACTAACATGTATACTCCAAACACAAGCACAGAGCTCTAACATCCCTCATCCAATTTCATCCCTCCTATCCTACCGCACAGAGGGCTAACATCCCTCCAATTTCATCCTACCGCACAGAGGGCTAACATCCCTCCACTTTCATCCTATCACACGCAAGGGCTAACATCCCTCCACTTTCATCCTACCACAGACTAACATCCCTCCAATTTCATCCTACCTCCATCCTGTCTTCCTACCACACTAAGGGCTAACATCCCTCCACTTTCATCCTACCACACAGAGCTCTAACATCCTCCAATTTCATCCTACCGCACAGGCTAACATCCCTCCAATTTCATCCTAACATCCCTCCACTTTCATCCCTATCATCCTACCGCACAGGGCTAACATTTTCCTCCACTGTAACATCCTCCAACTGCATCCAGAGGCTAACATCCCTCCACTTTCATCCTACCACACGCAAGGGCTAACATCCCTCCACTTTCATCCTACCGCACTAAGGGCTAACATCCCTCCACTTTCATCCTATCCCCACTTTCACTACCACTAAGGCTAACATCCCTCCACTTTCATCCTACCACACTAAGGGCTAACACCATCCTGTCGTCCTATCCCTCCATTTCACTACCGCAAGGGCTAACATCCCTCCACTTTCATCCTACCACACTAAGGGCTAACATCCCTCCACTGTCGTCCTACCACACTAAGGGCTAACATCCCTCCACTTTCATCCTACCAGAGGGCTAACATCCCTCCACTTTCATCCTTCCAGATTCTAAAAACATCCCTCCAATTTCATCCAAACAGTGTAACATCCCTCTCAATTTGTCCTCTGTAGGTGACGGACAGTGCCCTGTCTCTGAACCAGACAGTGGAGGGAGGTCTGGTCCAGTTGGAGACTAACATCCTACTCTGACCAGACTGACTATGTCCTCTCTGTCTCCTGTAGGTGACGGACAGTGCCCTGTCTCCCTGAACCAGACAGTGGAGGGAGGTCTCCCTCCAGTTGGAGACGGTCATCCCTCTGAACAGACTGACTACGTGTCCATCATCCAGAAGCTCCAGGGTCAGCTGGATGAGCTGGTCAGACTCATGGTGGACATCCCCTTCTGGAGTAACTCTGAGATCTCCCTAGAAGACAATTTGGCCTTCAAGACGGAAGCCTTTGACTGGTACAGGTGAGTTACCTCTGTATTCATGTACCATACAGGGTTAGTATTACATACATACATACAGGGTACATGGTATAGTGTTATATGTAGTGTTATATATATAGTGTTATATATTGTGTTATATATTTCCAGGTGGCTGGTATAGTCATTATATATATAGTGTTATATATTGTGTTATATATTTCCAGGTGGCTGGTATAGTGTTATATATTGTGTTATATATTGTGTTATATATTGTGTTATATATTGTGTTATATATTTCCAGGTGGCTGGTATAGTGTTATATATATTGTTACATATTGTGTTATATATTTCCAGTAGGCTGGTATAGTGTTATATATAGTGTTATATATTGTGTTATATATTTCCAGGTGGCTGGTATAGTGTTATATATAGTGTTATATATAGTGTTATATATTTCCAGGTGGCTGGTATAGTGTTATATATAGTGTTATATATTGTGTTATATATTTCCAGGTGGCTGGTATAGTGTTATATATATTGTTATATATTGTGTTATATATAGTGTTATATATTGTGTTATATATTTCCAGGTGGCTGGTATAGTGTTATATATAGTGTTATATATAGTGTTATATATAGTGTTATATATTTCCAGGTGGCTGGTATAGTGTTATATGTAGTGTTATATATAGTGTTATATATTGTGTTATATATTTCCAGGTGGCTGGTATAGTGTTATATCCATCTAGTGTTATATATAGTGTTATATATTGTGTTATATATTTCCAGGTGGCTGGTATAGTGTTATATGTAGTGTTATATATAGTGTTATATATTGTGTTATATATTTCCAGGTGGCTTATATAGTGTTATATGTAGTGTTATATATAGTGTTATATATTGTGTTATATATTTCCAGGTGGCTGGTATAGTGTTATATATAGTGTTATATATAGTGTTATATATTGTGTTATATATTTCCAGGTGGCTGGTATAGTGTTATATATTGTGTTATATATTTCCAGGTGGCTGGTATAGTGTTATATATTATATATAGTGTTATATATAGTGTTATATATTTCCAGGTGGCTGGTATAGTGTTATATATAGTGTTATATATTGTGTTATATATTTCCAGGTGGCTGGTATAGTGTTATATATATATTGTTATATATTGTGTTATATATAGTGTTATATATTGTGTTATATATTTCCAGGTGGCTGGTATAGTGTTATATATAGTGTTATATATAGTGTTATATATAGTGTTATATATTTCCAGGTGGCTGGTATAGTGTTATATGTAGTGTTATATATAGTGTTATATATTGTGTTATATATTTCCAGGTGGCTGGTATAGTGTTATATGTAGTGTTATATATAGTGTTATATATTGTGTTATATATTTCAGGTGGCTGGTATAGTGTTATATGTAGTGTTATATATAGTGTTATATAGGTTATATATATATTGTTATATATTGTGTTATATATTTCCAGGTGGCTGGTATAGTGTTATATGTAGTGTTATATATAGTGTTATATATTGTGTTATATATTTCCAGGTGGCTGGTATAGTGTTATATTATATATAGTGTTATATATAGTGTGTTATATATTGTGTTATATATTTCCAGGTGGCTGGTATAGTGTTATATATTGTGTATATAGTGTTATTTCCAGGTGGCTGGTATAGTGTTATATATAGTGTTATATATAGTGTTATATATTTCCAGTAGGCTGATATAGTGTTATATGTAGTGTTATATATTGTGTTATATATTTCCAGGTGGCTGGTATAGTGTTGTATATAGTGTTATATATAGTGTTATATATTGTGTTATATATTTCCAGTAGGCTGGTATAGTGTTATATATATATAGTTATATATTGTGTTATATATTTCCAGGTGGCTGGTATAGTGTTATATATAGTGTTATATATAGTGTTATATATTTGTGCTTATATATAGTGTTATATATTGTGTTATATATTTCAGGTGGCTGGTATAGTGTTATATATAGTGTTATATATTGTGTTATATATTTCCAGTAGGCTGGTATAGTGTTATATATAGTGTTATATATTGTGTTATATATTTCCAGGTGGCTGATATAGTGTTATATATAGTGTTATATATTGTGTTATATATTTCCAGGTGGCTGGTATAGTGTTATATATATTGTTATATATAGTGTTATATATTTCCAGGTGGCTGGTATAGTGTTATATATATTGTTATATATTGTGTTATATATTTCCAGGTGGCTGGTATAGTGTTATATATATTGTTATATATTTATATATTGTGTTATATATAGTGTTATATATTGTGTTATATATTTCCAGGTGGCTGGTATAGTGTTATATATATTGTTATATATTGTTTTATATATTTCCAGGTGGCTGGTATAGTGTTATATATATTGTTATATATTGTGTTATATATTTCCAGTAGGCTGGTATAGTGTTATATATATTGTTATATATTGTGTTATATATTTCCAGGTGGCTGGTATAGTGTTATATATAGTGTTATATATTGTGTTATATATTTCCAGGTGGCTGGTATAGTGTTATATATATGTTATATAGTGTTATATATATTGTGTTATATATAGTGTTATATATTGTGTTATATATTTCCAGGTGGCTGGTATAGTGTTATATGTAGTGTTATATATTGTGTTATATATTTCCAGGTGGCTGGTATAGTGTTATATGTAGTGTTATATATTGTGTTATATATTTCCAGGTGGCTGGTATAGTGTTATATATAGTGTTATATATTGTGTTATATATTTCCAGGTGGCTGGTATAGTGTTATATGTAGTGTTATATATAGTGTTATATATATTGTTATATATTGTGTTATATATTTCCAGGTGGCTGGTATAGTGTTATATATAGTGTTATATATTGTGTTATATATTTCCAGGTGGCTGGTATAGTGTTATATATATTGTTATATATTGTGTTATATATTTCCAGGTGGCTGGTATAGTATTATATATATTGTTATATATAGTGTTATATATTTCCAGGTGGCTGGTATAGTGTTATATGTATTGTTATATATTGTGTTATATATTTCCAGGTGGCTGGTATAGTGTTATATATAGTGTTATATATTGTGTTATATATTTCCAGGTGGCTGGTATAGTGTTATATATAGTGTTATATATTGTGTTATATATTGTGTTATATATTTCCAGGTGGCTGGTATAGTGTTATATATATTGTGTTATATATTGTGTTATATATTTCCAGGTGGCTGGTATACCTGACTCTGCTGCTGTTTGATGTTCTGATCTGTCTGCTGGTTCTGTTCGGACTGATACGCAACTCTAAAGGCACTCTGATTGGGTGAGCCACACCACATGACGACCACAGAGAACTCTGGATGTTAGTTAAACTCTGGAGTTTAGGCTGGTAGAGCGAGGGATGATTAGAGGGAGAGAGGAGTTTAGGCTGGTAGAGCGAGGGATGATTAGAGGGAGAGAGGAGTTTAGGCTGGTAGAGTGAGGGATGATTAGAGGGAGAGAGGAGTTTAGGCTGGTAGAGCGAGGGATGATTAGAGGGAGAGAGGAGTTTAACCTGGTAGAACGAGGGATGATTAGAGGGAGAGAGGAGTTTAGGCTGGTAGAGTGAGGGATGATTAGAGGGAGAGAGGAGTTTAGGCTGGTAGAGCGAGGGATGATTATAGGGAGAGAAAAGGCAGTGAGAAGAGGAGAGTTGTGGAGTCAGGACATGATGAGAGAAGAAAGGAAAGAGAGATGGACGGTGGGAGTGAGAGAGATGATGAGATTGAAAGAGAGAGAGAGAGAGCGTAGGGGAGAGCTAGAGAGGGTAGGAGAGAAAGCGAGAGAGGATAGGAGAGAGAGAGAGAGCGTAGGAGAGAGCGAGAGAGGGTGAGAGAGAGGAGAGGCTGGAGAGCGAGGGGATAGGAGAGAGAGAGAGCGTGAGAGCGTAGGAGAGAGCAGTGAGAGAGGGTAGGGAGAGAGAGAGAGAGGGTAGGAGAGAGAGAGAGAGAGAGGAGTAGGAGAGAGAATGAGAGAGGGAGGGAGAGAGAGAGAGCGTAGGAGAGAGCGAGAGAGGGTGAGAGAGAGGGAGAGAGAGAGAGCGAGAGAGAGAGAGAGTGAGAGTGAGGACACATTAAGACCATCTTGTGTGCATGACTCACATTTCACAGGTTGTGTGTGTTACATGTCTCTGACTCAACCCCACGTTGTTTTACACACACAGTGATTTCACAGGGTTGAACATTTATAAGGTGTTAATCTCTCTCTCTCTCTCTCTCTCTCTCTCTCTCTCTCTCTCTCTCTCTCTCAGGGTGTGTTTGTTGGGTGTTCTGACTCTCGTCATCAGCTGGGGTCTCTGGGACTGGAGCTGGCAGCTGCCGCGGTGAGTGTCTCCATGGAAACGTGTTGCTAGGACAATGGCAGTTTCCTGTGACATGACATAATTTCACTGGATTTCTATTGGCTTAGACAAAGTAGTCTAAGATACCAAAGATCTAAGATACCTTACTTTTAATTTGATCTGAACCCTATGTTTGGTTGTGTTGTGGTTGTGTTGTGGTTGTGTTGTGATACATTTTTTTGTGGTTATGGTTTTGTGTGTGTGTGGCTGTATTGCGGTTGTGTGATGGTCATATGGTCTCTCCTTCACAGACGGCCAGCGACTTCTGTGTCTCCCCGGATACCTACATCACCAGGGTAACCAAGGAGAACGCTGTCATCAACCAAGGTAGGGGAACGAGGGAAGGACAAAGCTGGATGGAAGGAGTTGGAGAAATGTGGAAACAGAAGGAGGGAAGATGAGAGGCAGGGAAAAGAAGGGACTGAAAGATAGATAGAACAACTACAGGAACAAGGGCAGGGAATGAAGTAGAGGGGGAAGTGATAGATGGATGGACGGATGGACGGATGGATGGATGGATGGATGGACGGACGGACGGACGGATGGACGGACGGATGGATGGATGGATGGACGGATGGACGGATGGATTCCATCTTTTTGACAGACAGGTCAACCTTGACCCTGACACACACACTCTGTTCTATCCACTGTGTGTGTGTTCCAGTAGGGAGTCTATATGATGTTCCAGTAGGGAGTCTATATGATGTTCCAGTAGGGAGTCTATATGATGTTCCAGTAGGGAGTCTATATGATGTTCCAGTAGGGAGTCTATATGATTGACAGTTTGCTATCTGTCTCTGTGGCAGCTTAACGCTCCAGCAACTCTTCTCTCTCCTGACTGTGTGTGTGTATCCTTCATCTTTTCATTCAAGCTATTGTCTTATTATCGGCCTCGTCTTATTGTCGACCTCGTCTTATCGGCCTCCGCCTTATTAAACGGCCTCTGCCTCATTATCGGTCTCTGCCTTATAATTTTTTTTCTCTCTCTCTCTCTCTCTCTCTCTCTCTCTCTCTCTCTCTCTCTCTCTCTCTCTCTCTCTCTCTCTCTCTCTCTCTCTCTCTCTCTCTCTCTCTCTCTCTCTCTCTCTCTCTCTCTCTCTCTCTCTCTCTCTCTCTCTCTCTCTCTCTCAATTCAATTCAATGGCTTTATTGGCATGGGAAACGTGTTAACATTGCCAAAGCAAGTGAGGTAGACAACATACAAAGTGAATATATAAAGTGAAAAACAACAAAACAACAAAAATTAACAGTAAACATTACACATACAGAAGTTTCAAAACAGTAAAGACATTACAAATGTCATATTATATATATATACAGTGTTCTAACAATGTACAAATGGTTAAAGTACACAAGATAAAATAAATAAGCATAAATATGGGTTGTATTTACAATGGTGTTTGTTCTTCACTGGTTGCCCTTTTCTCGTGGCAACAGGTCACAAATCTTGCTGCTGTGATGCACACTGTGGAATTTCACCCAGTAGATATGGGAGTTTTTCAAAATTGGATTTGTTTTCGAATTCTTTGTGGATCTGTGTAATCTGAGGGAAATATGTCTCTCTAATATGGTCATACATTGGGCAGGAGGTTAGGAAGTGCAGCTCAGTTTCCACCTCATTTTGTGGGCAGTGAGCACATAGCCTGTCTTCTCTTGAGAGCCATGTCTGCCTACGGCGGCCTTTCTCAATAGCAAGGCTATGCTCACTGAGTCTGTACATAGTCAAGGCTTTCCTTAATTTTGGGTCAGTCACAGTGGTCAGGTATTCTGCCGCTGTGTACTCTCTGTGTAGGGCCAAATAGCATTCTAGTTTGCTCTGTTTTTTTGTTAATTCTTTCCAATGTGTTAAGTAGTTATCTTTTTGTTTTCTCATGATTTGGTTGGGTCTAATTGTGCTGCTGTCCTGGGGCTCTGTAGTGTGTGTTTGTGTTTGTGAACAGAGACCCAGGACCAGCTTGCTTAGGGGACTCTTCTCCAGGTTCATCTCTCTGTAGGTGATGGCTTTGTTATGGAAGGTTTGTGAATCGCTTCCTTTTAGGTGGTTGTAGAATTTAACAGCTCTTTTCTGGATTTTGATAATTAGTGGGTATCGGCCTAATTCTGCTCTGCATGCATTATTTGGTGTTGTACATGGAGGATATTTTTGCAGAATTCTGCGTGCAGAGTCTCAATTTGGTGTTTGTCCCATTTTGTGAAGTCTTGGTTGGTGAGCGGACCCCAGACCTCACAACCATAAAGGGCAATGGGCTCTATGACTGATTCAAGTATTTTTAGCCAGATCCTAATTGGTATGTTGAAATTTATGTTTCTTTTGATGGCATAGAATGCCCTTCTTGCCTTGTCTCTCAGATCATTCACAGCTTTGTGGAAGTTACCTGTGGTGCTGATGTTTAGGCCAAGGTATGTATAGTTTTTTGTGTGCTCTAGGGCAACAGTGTCTAGATGGAATTTGTATTTGTGGTCCTGGTGACTGGACCTTTTTTGGAACACCATTATTTTGGTCTTACTGAGATTTACTGTCAGGGCCCAGGTCTGACAGAATCTGTGCATAAGATCTAGGTGCTGCTGTAGGCCCTCCTTGGTTGGTGACAGAGGCACCAGATCATCAGCAAACAGCAGACATTTGACTTCGGATTCTAGCAGGGGAGGCCGGGTGCTGCAGACTTTTCTAGTGCCCTCGCCAATTCGTTGATATATATGTTGAAGAGGGTGGGGCTTAAGCTGCATCCCTGTCTAACCCCACGACCCTGTGTGAAGAAATGTGTGTGTTTTTGCCAATTTTAACCGCACACTTGTTGTTTGTGTACATGGATTTATAATGTCATATGTTTTCCCCCAACACCACTTTCCATCAGTTTGTATAGCAGACCCTCATGCCAGATTGAGTCGAAGGCTTTTTTGAAATCAACAAAGCATGAGAAGACTTTGCCTTTGTTTTGGTTTGTTTGATTGTCAATTAGGGTGTGCAGGGTGAATACATGGTCTGTTGTACGGTAATTTGGTAAAAAGCCCATTTGACATTTGCTCAGTACATTGTTTTCATTGAGGAAATGTACGAGTCTGCTGTTAATAATAATGCAGAGGATTTTCCCAAGGTTACTGTTGACACATATTCCACGGTAGTTATTGGGGTCAAATTTGTCTCCACTTTTGTGGATTGGGGTGATCAGTCCTTGGTTCCAAATATTGGGAAGATGCCAGAGCTAAGTATGATGTTAAAGAGTTTTAGTATAGCCAATTGGAATTTGTTGTCTGTATATTTGATCATTTCATTGAGGATACCATCAACACCACAGGCCTTTTTGGGTTGGAGGGTTTTTATTTTGTCCTGTAACTCTTTCAATGTAATTGGAGAATCCAGTGGGTTCTGGTAGTCTTTAATAGTTGATTCTAAGATCTGTGTTTGATCATGTATATGTTTTTGCTCTTTATTCTTTGTTATAGAGCCAAAGAGATTGGAGAAGTGGTTTACCCATACATCTCCATTTTGGATAGATAATTCTTCGTGTTGTTGTTTGTTTAGTGTTTTCCAATTTTCCCAGAAGTGGTTAGAGTCTATGGATTCTTCAATTGCATTGAGCTGATTTCTGACATGCTGTTCCTTCTTTTTCCGTAGTGTATTTCTGTATTGTTTTAGTGATTCACCATAGTGAAGGCGTAGACTCAGGTTTTCCGGGTCTCTATGTTTTTGGTTGGACAGGTTTCTCAATTTCTTTCTTAGATTTTTGCATTCTTCATCAAACCATTTGTCATTATTGTTAATTTTCTTCGGTTTTCTATTTGAGATTTTTAAATTTGATAGGGAAGCTGAGAGGTCAAATATACTGTTAAGATTTTCTACTGCCAAGTTTACACCTTCACTATTACAGTGGAACGTTTTACCCAGGAAATTGTCTAAGAGGGATTGAATTTGTTGTTGCCTAATTGTTTTTTGGTAGGTTTCCAAACTGCATTCCTTCCATCTATAGCATTTCTTAATGTTACTCAGTTCCTTTGGCTTTGATGCCTCATGATTGAGTATTGCTCTGTTTAAGTAGACTGTGATTTTGCTGTGGTCTGATAGGGGTGTCAGTGGGCTGACTGTGAACGCTCTAAGAGACTCTGGGTTGAGGTCAGTGATAAAGTAGTCTACAGTACTACTGCCAAGAGATGAGCTATAGGTGTACCTACCATAGGAGTCCCCTCGAAGCCTACCGTTGACTATGTACATACCCAGCGTGCGACAGAGCTGCAGGAGTTGTGACCCGTTTTTGTTGGTTATGTTGTCATAGTTGTGCCTAGGGGGGCATATGGGGGAGGGAATGCTGTCACCTCCAGGCAGGTGTTTGTCCCCCTGTGTGCTGAGGGTGTCAGGTTCTTGTCCGGTTCTGGCATTTAGGTCACCACAGACTAGTACATGTCCCTGGGCCTGGAAATTATTGATTTCTCTCTCTCTCTCGAAGATCAAGGTTGTTCTTCAGTGGTCAACTTTTCAGAGAACCTTCTCTCTCTCTACCCGTCTCTTTCCCTCTCTCCCCTTCCTCTTCCCTCTCCACCTGGCTGTTAGGTTACCAGGTTACCCTTCTCTCCCCTTCCTCTTCCCTCTCCACCTGGCTGTGTCTCAAGGTTACCCTTCTCTCCCCTTCCTCCTCCCATGGGTTACTGATATAACTAGGATCATCAACTAGCATGGGTTACTAATATAACTAGGATCATCAACTAGCATGTAATATATATAATATAATAATATATCCACGCAGGCCAATTAAATTCCACTAGATTAACCTGTAGACCAATAAACCTCCACTAGATTAACTCCACTAGATTAACCTGTAGACCAATAAACCTCCACTAGATTAACTCCTCTAGATTAACCTGTAGACCAATAAACCTCCTCTAGATTAACCTGTAGACCAATAAACCTCCACTAGATTAACCTGTAGACCAATAAACCTCCACTAGATTAACCTGTAGACCAATAAACCTCCACTAGATTAACCTGTAGACCAATAAACCTCCACTAGATTAACCTGTAGACCAATAAACCTCCACTAGATTAACCTGTAGACCAATAAACCTCCACTAGATTAACTCCACTAGATTAACCTGTAGACCAATAAACCTCCACTAGATTAACTCCACTAGATTAACCTGGAGACCAATAAACCTCCACTAGATTAACTCCACTAGATTAACTCCTCTAGATTAACTCCACTAGATTAACTCCACTAGATTAACTCCACTAGATTAACTCCACTAGATTAACTCCTCTAGATTAACCTGTAGACCAATAAACCTCCACTAGATTAACTCCACTAGATTAACCTGTAGACCAATAAACCTCCACTAGATTAACTCCACTAGATTAACCTGTAGACCAATAAACCTCCACTAGATTAACCTGTAGACCAATAAACCTCCACTAGATTAACCTGTAGACCAATAAACCTCCACTAGATTAACCTGTAGACCAATAAACCTCCACTAGATTAACTCCACTAGATTAACCTGTAGACCAATAAACCTCCACTAGATTAACTCCACTAGATTAACCTGTAGACCAATAAACCTCCACTAGATTAACTCCACTAGATTAACTTGTAGACCAATAAACCTCCACTAGATTAACTCCACTAGATTAACCTGGAGACCAATAAACCTCCACTAGATTAACTCCACTAGATTAACTCCTCTAGATTAACCTGTAGACCAATAAACCTCCACTAGATTAACTCCTCTAGATTAACCTGTAGACCAATAAACCTCCACTAGATTAACCTGTAGAGCAATAAACCTCCACTAGATTAACTCCACTAGATTAACCTGTAGACCAATAAACCTCCACTAGATTAACTCCACTAGATTATTAACCTGTAGACCAATAAACCTCCACTAGATTAACTCCACTAGATTAACCTGTAGACCAATAAACCTCCACTAGATTAACTCCACTAGATTATTAACCTATAGACCAATAAACCTCCACTAGATTAACTCCACTAGATTAACCTGTAGACCAATAAACCTCCACTAGATTATTAACCTGTAGACCAATAAACCTCCACTAGATTATTAACCTGTAGACCAATAAACCTCCACTAGATTATTAACCTGTAGACCAATAAACCTCCACTAGATTAACTCCACTAGATTAACCTGTAGACCAATAAACCTCCACTAGATTAACTCCACTAGATTAACCTGTAGACCAATAAACCTCCACTAGATTAACTCCACTAGATTAACCTGTAGACCAATAAACCTCCACTAGATTAACTCCACTAGATTAACCTGTAGACCAATAAACCTCCACTAGATTAACTCCACTAGATTATTAACCTGTAGACCAATAAACCTCCACTAGATTAACCTGTAGACCAATAAACCTCCACTAGATTATTAACCTGTAGACCAATAAACCTCCACTAGATTATTAACCTGTAGACCAATAAACCTCCACTAGATTATTAACCTGTAGACCAATAAACCTCCACTAGATTAACTCCACTAGATTAACCTGTAGACCAATAAACCTCCACTAGATTAACTCCACTAGATTAACCTGTAGACCAATAAACCTCCACTAGATTAACTCCACTAGATTAACCTGTAGACCAATAAACCTCCACTAGATTAACTCCACTAGATTAACTTGTAGACCAATAAACCTCCACTAGATTAACTCCACTAGATTAACCTGTAGACCAATAAACCTCCACTAGATTAACTCCACTAGATTAACCTGGAGACCAATAAACCTCCACTAGATTTACTCCACTAGATTAACTCCTCTAGATTAACCTGTAGACCAATAAACCTCCACTAGATTAACTCCACTAGATTAACCTGTAGACCAATAAACCTCCACTAGATTAACTCCACTAGATTAACCTGTAGACCAATAAACCTCCACTAGATTAACTCCACTAGATTATTAACCTGTAGACCAATAAACCTCCACTAGATTAACTCCACTAGATTAACCTGTAGAGCAATAAACCTCCACTAGATTAACTCCACTAGATTAACCTGTAGACCAATAAACCTCCACTAGATTAACGCCACTAGATTAACCTGTAGACCAATAAACCTCCACTAGATTAACTCCACTAGATTATTAACCTGTAGACCAATAAACCTCCACTAGATTAACTCCACTAGATTAACCTGTAGACCAATAAACCTCCACTAGATTAACTCCACTAGATTAACCTGTAGACCAATAAACCTCCACTAGATTAACTCCACTAGATTAACCTGTAGACCAATAAATCTCCACTAGATTAACTCCACTAGATTATTAACCTGTAGACCAATAAACCTCCACTAGATTAACTCCACTAGATTAACCTGTAGACCAATAAACCTCCACTAGATTATTAACCTGTAGACCAATAAACCTCCACTAGATTATTAACCTGTAGACCAATAAACCTCCACTAGATTAACTCCACTAGATTAACCTGTAGACCAATAAACCTCCACTAGATTAACTCCACTAGATTAACCTGTAGACCAATAAACCTCCACTAGATTAACTCCACTAGATTAACCTGTAGACCAATAAACCTCCACTAGATTAACTCCACTAGATTATTAACCTGTAGACCAATAAACCTCCACTAGATTAACTCCACTAGATTAACCTGTAGACCAATAAACCTCCACTAGATTAACTCCACTAGATTAACCTGTAGACCAATAAACCTCCACTAGATTATTAACCTGTAGACCAATAAACCTCCACTAGATTATTAACCTGTAGACCAATAAACCTCCACTAGATTAACTCCACTAGATTAACCTGTAGACCAATAAACCTCCACTAGATTAACCTGTAGACCAATAAACCTCCACTAGATTAACTCCACTAGATTAACCTGTAGACCAATAAACCTCCACTAGATTAACTCCACTAGATTAACCTGGAGACCAATAAACCTCCACTAGATTAACTCCACTAGATTAACTCCTCTAGATTAACCTGTAGACCAATAAACCTCCACTAGATTAACTCCACTAGATTAACCTGTAGACCAATAAACCTCCACTAGATTAACTCCACTAGATTAACCTGTAGACCAATAAACCTCCACTAGATTAACTCCACTAGATTATTAACCTGTAGACCAATAAACCTCCACTAGATTAACTCCACTAGATTAACCTGTAGAGCAATAAACCTCCACTAGATTAACTCCACTAGATTAACCTGTAGACCAATAAACCTCCACTACATTAACTCCACTAGATTAACCTGTAGACCAATAAACCTCCACTAGATTAACTCCACTAGATTAACCTGTAGACCAATAAACCTCCACTAGATTAACTCCACTAGATTAACCTGTAGACCAATAAACCTCCACTAGATTAACTCCACTAGATTAACCTGTAGACCAATAAACCTCCACTAGATTAACTCCACTAGATTAACCTGTAGACCAATAAACCTCCACTAGATTAACTCCACTAGATTATTAACCTGTAGACCAATAAACCTCCACTAGATTAACTCCACTAGATTAACCTGTAGACCAATAAACCTCCACTAGATTATTAACCTGTAGACCAATAAACCTCCACTAGATTATTAACCTGTAGACCAATAAACCTCCACTAGATTATTAACCTGTAGACCAATAAACCTCCACTAGATTAACTCCACTAGATTAACCTGTAGACCAATACACCTCCACTAGATTAACTCCACTAGATTAACCTGTAGACCAATAAACCTCCACTAGATTAACTCCACTAGATTAACCTGTAGACCAATAAACCTCCACTAGATTAACTCCACTAGATTAACCTGTAGACCAATAAACCTCCACTAGATTAACTCCACTAGATTAACCTGTAGACCAATAAACCTCCACTAGATTAACTCCACTAGATTAACCTGTAGACCAATAAACCTCCACTAGATTATTAACCTGTAGACCAATAAACCTCCACTAGATTATTAACCTGTAGACCAATAAACCTCCACTAGATTATTAACCTGTAGACCAATAAACCTCCACTAGATTAACTCCACTAGATTAACCTGTAGACCAATAAACCTCCACTAGATTAACTCCACTAGATTATTAACCTGTAGACC
>NW_024609575.1:167500-197500 GCF_018296145.1 Oncorhynchus tshawytscha
ACATACAGCACCTTGACACACACCTGAACACATACAACACCTGAACACATACAACACCTGAACACATACAACACCTGAACACATACAACACCTGAACACATACAACACCTTGACACACACCTGAACACATACAGCACCTGAACACATACAACACCTGAACACATACAACACCTGAACACATACAACACCTTGACACACACCTGAACACATACAACACCTGAACACATACAACACCTTAACACACACCTGAACACATACAGCACCTGAACACACACCTGAACACACACCTGAACACATACAACACCTTAACACACACCTGAACACATACAGCACCTGAACACACCTGAACACACACCTGAACACATACAACACCTTAACACACACCTGAACACATACAGCACCTTGACACACACCTGAACACACACCTTAACACACACCTGAACACATACAACACCTTAACACACACATCTGGCCTATTCCCTAAGACATTGATCAGATCTTACTACTACTGCTACTGCTACTAATACTACTGCTGCTACTACTACTACTCCTAATACTACTGCTGCTACTACTACTACTGTACACAGCCTTCATGTTTAGTATAGTGCATCTGTCTGTCTGTCTCAGACTCTCTCGTCTGTCTGTCTGTCTGTCTGTCTGTCTATCAGACTCTCTCGTCTGTCTGTCTGTCTGTCTGTCTGTCTGTCTGTCTGTCTGTCTGTCTGTCTGTCTGTCTGTCTGTCTATCAGACTCTCTCGTCTGTCTGTCTGTCTGTCTATCAGACTCTCTGTCTGTCTGTCTGTCTGTCTATCAGACTCTCTCGTCTGTCTGTCTGTCTGTCTGTCTGTCTGTCTGTCTGTCTGTCTGTCTGTCTGTCTGTCTGTCTGTCTGTCTGTCTGTCTGTCTGTCTGTCTATCAGACTCTCTCGCCTGTCTGTCTGTCTGTATGCGCCTGTCTCTCAGTTTTATTTCACATCTTCTAATTGGGTCAACACCATTATTTTCTGTCCCTCCCTCATCCCCCCTTCTGTTTCTTCTCCTCTTCCTCGTCCTCCTTTCTCCTACCAATGTTCTGATTTGTAAAAACCTGTGACTCGGAATGGGACGATGGAATCCTCAGTAACAGTTGATGGGGACACGGATCATATCATATATAGATTAATAAGGGTCATTGACGGTTTTGGCCCATGGCGTAATATATTTTGTACTAAATACATTGGACTTCTCAATTGACATCTCTGTAGCGACAGAGATTCTGTGTGTCCCTCGTCGATCTCCTCCTGGGTTTCTATCATCGAGAAGAGAGGCCTTGGCAGAGTGCTTCGTGTAGGAACAGTCCTGCGCTTGTGCTCTGTGTGTGTGGATGAGTTTTGGGTAGCTTTATATGCGAGTGTGGCAGCATTAGAACCTATTGTGAAATAGCACTGCTGCCCCCTGGTGGTGTGAAGAGATAACAGTTGAAGCCTCTCGGGGAACCAGTGCACTGCCTGTGCAATCTACGGACCGATCTAAAGTTCTACAAACATGTTTTATACCCTGTGTAGTTGACCTGCACTCCACTACCTTCCCAATAAGCACACGTCCTATCTGATTATTTCATTATTTTTCACTGACGATTGTTTTTTACATTTTTGGTTTATCATTGTATGTCACAGCAGAAAATGGTTCACCACCAGCGGCCATTTTGACCTGATTTTAGTTTTCTTTGTGACATTTTGTATGAATTTAAATTTTTATGGTGCACTCAAGATTTCAGATGCATGAATCAAATAACCTGAAATTAATTAATCAAATGGCTTGAAATAAATGAATCAAATTGCTTTTTTAAATTGAACCTTTATTTAACTAGGCAAGTCAGTTAAGAACAAATTCTTATTTACAACGATGGTCTAGGAACGGTCTTGTTCAGGGGCAGAACGACAGATTTTTACCTTGACAGCTCGGGGATTCGATCCAGCAACCTTTCGCTTTACTGGCCCAACGCTCTAACCACTAGGCTACCTGCCACCCCTACACTCTAACCACTAGGCTACCTGTCTCCCCTACACTCTAACCACTAGGCTACCTGCCGCCCCTACACTCTAACCACTAGGCTACCTGCTGCCCCTACACTCTAACCACTAGGCTGCCACCCCTCCTAACCACTAGACTACCTGTCTCCCTACACTCTAACCAAGTAGGTGCTTGAAATGAAATGAATCAAATGGCTTCTAAACTAGGAATGACTTCCTCAAATGGCTTGAAACAAATTAATCAAATGGCTTGAAATGAATAAAACAAATGGCTTGAAAAGGAATTAATCAAATGGCTTGAAATGAATGAATCAAATGGCTTGAAATGAATGATTCAAATGGCTTGAAAAGGAATGAATCAAATGGCTTGAAATGATTGCTCATTATGGGGAGTCAGTCATTGCCTGCCGTTCAGGGGAATCGATTCCGATGATTCCTTTGTAAATAAGCTCTATGCTTCTCTCCTGTCCTCTTGCTGTATCCCTCTGCTGCTGAGACAAAGCTGCTACTGATGACGGTGAGGATGATGCTGAAAACTGCACGATATCTCTGGTTCCTTCTACAATTGGCTGAAATGGAACAAATCTGACTCCTGACTTCTGATCTTTGACCCCTAGACAGTGTTCTGTGAACCTTGTGTGCACCTGTGCTTTGTGGTGGGGTGGTGCCTGGGGGTTGATGGTGGTGGGGGTGTTTTGGGGTTATTCTTGCCTGGCATCTCTCCGTTGCACCAATACCAATACAAGGGAATTAGGTGGTTTAGTGTGGACTTGGCCCCTAGTCCCTGATCTTGGGTCAGTTTTTAATTTCTCATTTAATGGTAAAAGGTCAGGTTTGTGGGAGTGGAAGCTGATCCTAGATCTGTCGGGTGAAGGGTGTATTATCCTCCTTCAAGGGTCCTATGAGTCTGAGTTGACCCTCTATCAGCTCCTCTTTCCTCTGTTCTCACTCTCACTGTCTGTCTCCCCTCACCCCTCCTTCCTCTCGCCCGGCCCCTCCCCTCCCCTCGCCCGGCCCCTCCCCTTGGCCCGGCCCCTCCCCTTGGCCCTGGCCAATGAAGGACGGATGATGAGGATGGAGAAGACGAGTCTGCTGCCCAAGGCAATCGGGGCGGGTCCTCATGATAACCTGTACCGCGTGCACATGCCCAGCCTCTACAGCTGTGGTAGCAGCTACGGCAGCGAAGCTAGCATCCCTGCTACGGCCCACACTGTCAGCAATGCCCCTGTTACTGAGTACATGTGAGTTAGCACCCCACCGGTAGCCGCTAGCTGAAACAACACACTGCCTGCTACACAAGCTAGCCACGCGATCTCCATTGCCTGCCATACATTATTGTAGCTAGCGAGTGAGTTAGCCTGCTAGCCACATGTCAGTTAGCACCGCTAGCAGAATCGACACACTGCCTGCTATACAAGCTCAAGTTAGCCACGCGATCGCCATTGCCTGCCAAACATTATCGCTAGCTAGCGAGTGAGTTAGCATGCTAGCATAAACAAACACTGCCTGCTATCAGTTAGCTATCAGTTACCCAAGTGAAGCTACACTGCCTGCTCAGTGATGTACATTAGGCTACATGTGAGTAAGCCTGCTAGCCATATCGGAGTTAGCTTTTACACATTGCCTGCCTGCCATACAAGTTAGCTATTGCCTGCTACCAATTAGCCACACAATTGCCATTGACTGGTATCGGCCTAAAGGGTGTGAGTTAGCCTGCTAGCGGGAACCCATTGCCTGCCAGTCACTAGCTAGCACATGCTATCTAGTCAAGTCACTGATCATTTGAGCCTGCATGGACAAACGTTGCTACTATTGTAATATTTAACCACCGGGCTGCCACATTGAAGACAGATACACTCACAAACGTATATAAAGTAGCCTAAGTTTGTTTTATTCAGTAAAGAGTCCCTATGTCTTCGTGTCACTGATAAGGACCTCGTTACAGATCATGGTCAGCATGATGATACCCAGTAGTGTTCCCATAAAGGTGCAACACATATCAATCTGCATGGTTGAACGCTGTGGCCGTACAAGGTTTTACACCCTTCATCTACACACATGATGACTGCAGTATATGTTTCTCCTCCTCGTCCACTTCAATAACGCACTTCAGTTCATGTAATAGGCCTGCATACCTTTTCAACTAGTCAAGTAATAGGCCTGCATACCTTTTCAACTAGTCACCGTAATAGGCCTGCATACCTTTTCAACTAGTCACCGTAATAGGCCTGCATACCTTTTCAACTAGTCAAGTAATAGGCCTGCATACCTTTTCAACTAGTCAAGTAATAGGCCTGCATACCTTTTCAACTAGTCAAGTAATAGGCCTGCATACCTTTTCAACTAGTCAAGTAATAGGCCTGCATACCTTTTCAACTAGTCAAGTAATAGGCCTGCATACCTTTTCAACTAGTCACCGTAATAGGCCTGCATACCTTTTCAACTAGTCAAGTAATAGGCCTGCATACCTTTTCAACTAGTCAAGTAATAGGCCTGCATACCTTTTCAAGTAGTCAAGTAATAGGCCTGCATACCTTTTCAACTAGTCAAGTAATAGGCCTGCATACCTTTTCAACTAGTCAAGTAATAGGCCTGCATAGGACAATAATATAGCAGACAAGGTGCTGTTGTTGTGGACGCCGACCACATACTGAGGGTCTGAGGCTAAGTCCCAATGATCTCTCCTTCCTCTTGAAGTGTGCACTCATTCACCACTCCCCACCATTGTAAAAAGCATTTGATTGATGTTGGCATGGATACTAGAATACTAGATGGAGTTTCCGTATTCCAGTCATATACATGAAGGGAAGTGAACAAGTGCACACTTCGGGAGAAAGGAGAGATCATTGGGACGCAATCTAGTTGTTGTAGGGAGGACTGTAGTGCAGGAAGTGACAACAGAAACCAGGAAGTGACGTCAGTAACCAGGAAGTGACCTCAGTAACCTCTCCTTTGTGACGCAGGACCCAGAACGCAAACTTTCAGACCCCCAGGTGTGAGAACACGCCTCTGATTGGCAGAGAATCCCCTCCACCCTCTGTAAGTGCACACTTTCTAGTACACACTCTACTACAGTATGCCCCCTCCGAACCCTGAAGGTGTTTTACCTTCGAGTGTCGAAATACCATCGCAAAGGTCATTTTGGCAGCCTGGCTTTTTAAATGTAATAGATTGTATTCAAAACAGGTGTTTAGTCTGACAGATCACAGATGAAAAACAAGAAATTTTGTCAGTCTCTAATTCTGATGTAAACTCTGGTTAGTCTATTTTGCATGTCAAATGGAACCCTATTCCCTATGGGCCCTAGTCAAAAGCAGTGCACTATATAGGGAATAGGGTGCCATTTGGGACGTGGGTAATTATTTGAAGCGTGTTCCTACAAGATCTCTGTAAGAGGAGAAAACAGAGGTGAAGTTTCAAGGGCTATTCATTCATCCAACTGGGCCAGTGGTGCTAACCATTTGGTAGTAGAAGACTGGGCCAGTGGTGCTAACCATTTGGTAGTAGAAGACTGGGCCTGTGGTGCTAACTATTTGGTAGTAGAAGACTGGGCCAGTGGTGCTAACCATTTGGTAGTAGAAGACTGGGCCTGTGGTGCTAACCATTTGGTAGTAGAAGACTGGGCCAGTGGTGCTAACCATTTGGTGGTACAAGACTGGGCCAGTGGTGCTAACCATTTGGAAGTAGAAGACTGGGCCTGTGGTGCTAACCATTTGGTAGTAGAAGACTGGGCCAGTGGTGCTAACCATTTGGTGGTACGAGACTGGGCCAGTGGTGCCAACCATTTGGTAGTATGAGACTGGGCCAGTGGTGCTAACCATTTGGTAGTAGAAGACTGGGCCAGTGGTGCTAACCATTTGGTAGTATGAGACTGGGCCAGTGGTGCTAACCATTTGGTGGTACGAGACTGGGCCAGTGGTGCTAACCATTTGGTGGTACGAGACTGGGCCAGTGGTGCTAACCATTTGGTAGTAGAAGACTGGGCCTGTGGTGCTAACCATTTGGTAGTAGAAGACTGGGCCTGTGGTGCTAACCATTTGGTAGTAGAAGACTGGGCCAGTGGTGCTAACCATTTGGTGGTACGAGACTGGGCCAGTGGTGCTAACCATTTGGTAGTAGAAGACTGGGCCAGTGGTGCTAACCATTTTGGTGCTAACCATTTGGTAGTAGAAGACTGGGCCAGTGGTGCTAACCATTTGGTGGTACGAGACTGGGCCAGTGGTGCCAACCATTTGGTAGTATGAGACTGGGCCAGTGGTGCCAACCATTTGGTGGTACGAGACTTGACCTCTTGTACCTCTCCTTGAACCAGACTTCATCGCTGCATCATCAGGTCTCAATAAGGAAGTAAAGAGGCTGGGTTTGGCCCAGTTAACCCTTGAAGAGCTCCCTCTTATATCTTCATACCTCTTCATAGGAAAACAAATGGGTGTTGACATGTGCTCTTTCTTTTGAGACGCTTGGTGTCTGACGCTGGGTTTTCCCTTCTTCTTTTACGTTGTATCTCTTGAGTCTGTGGACGGGCGATACGGTCTTTCCAGTACAGCCATTGGTTAAAGCTGGTCGTTTCCGAAGACTTTTTACCTTGAAGTGACTTCCTGTCCATGTCCGTCCTTAATTCGTGTCCCCCCCCTAGTAAACCACAGCCGACGCTCCTTTAGTCCTGTCCCCATAGTGTGTCTGTGTGTACACGTCCTCTAGATGCATGTGACCTATGTATGTGTTCCCCTGTCCCCCCGTCATCACTAAACATCACGACTAGTTCTTCACCTGGGCTGTGTTCATTATGGAAAACCGTTTTACCATTTTATGAACCGAACGGAAACAAAGTAGCAAAGAAATGTGAGTTTCTATCGGGACAAATACAGGTAGGTCCTCTCCCAGTTTCGTTCCGTTTCCTTCCGTTTCAGAAGCATTTCGACAAACAGAATCAGAGGAATGAATTACATCCCTGATTCACAGGGCCAACTGCTGAAAACCACCCATAGAGGTGGATAGAGGTCACACAAAGGCTGGTTTAGAAGCAAATTATGTGCCCTCTATCCAACTCTATGACGCCATGTCATCCACCACCACCGTCTGGCAGTAGACACCACCTCGGTTTGGTGATGCACGGCGGCCATTTTGTGCCTCATGGCTCACCAAGCACTAGTTTCCACATTAGAGATGGGAAAACTGGGAAACCCAGCACTACAGTACTCCCTCACTAAAACCACTGACTAATATCAGGCTAACCTAACCTTCTACATCAGAATTAGAGCACTAATACAATTGATCAATTCAATATTTTATACTATTTCCTGTCTAATAATAATCATCTTGAGTTGAGTGCTAACGCCTGTCAAAAACCCTGCAGGACTATAATCCTAATCCTAATCAATCTCTGTCGTGATAATTGTTGTTTTTAATCCACAACCTCAGGCTGTCCAAATGACTAGTGAAGTGTGTGTGTGTTGGTGTGCGTTGCTTGTTTACCATAGTGTTTCCCTCTACCAACCCCCTCACCCTGTCCTCTACTCTCAATTCAATTCAATTCAAGGGCTTTATTGGCATGGGAAACATGTGTTAACATTGCCAAAGCAAGTGAGGTAGACAACATACAAAGTGAATATATAAAGTGAAAACAAAAATTAACAGTAAACATTACACATACAGAAGTTTCAAAACAGTAAAGACATTACAAATGTCATATATATATATATATATATATATATACAGTGTTTACAGTCTCTCTCTCTCTCTGTCTCTGGACACTTGTAAGCAGCATATCTCTACATACCCTTCCCTACTCCCTCCCCTTCTGAAGTACACTAGTATACATACCCTTCCCTACTCCCTCCCCTTCTGAAGTACACTAGTATACATATCCTTCCCTACTCCCTCCCCTTTGAAGTACACTAGTATACATACTCCTCCCTACTCCCTCCCTTCTGAAGTACACTAGTATACATATCCTTCCCTACCCTCCCCCTTTGAAGTACACTAGTATACATACTCTTCCCTACTCCCTCCCCTTCTGAAGTACACTAGTATACATACCTCTTCCCTACTCCCTCCCCTTCTGAAGTACACTAGTATACATACCCTTCCCTACTCCCTCCCCTTCTGAAGTACACTAGTATACATACACTTCCCTACTCCCTCCCCTTCTGAAGTACACTAGTATACATACTCTTCCCCTCCCCCCTTCTGAAGTACACTAGTATACATACCCTTCCCTACTCCCTCCCCTTCTGAAGTACACTAGTATACATACCCTTCCCCTCCCTCCCCTTCTGAAGTACACTAGTATACATACCCTTGCCTACTCCCCCCTTTTGAAGTACACTAGTATACATACCCTTCCCTACTCCCTCCCCTTTTGAAGTACACTAGTATACATACCCTTCCCTACTCCCTCCCTTCTGAAGTACACTAGTATACATACCCTTCCCTACTCCCTCCCCTTCTGAAGTACACTAGTATACATACCCTTCCCTACTCCCTCCTTCTGAAGTACACTAGTATACATACCCTTCCCTACTCCCTCCCCTTCTGAAGTACACTAGTATACATACCCTTCCCTACTCCCTCCCCCTTCTGAAGTACACTAGTATACATACCCTTCCCTACTCCCTCCCCTTCTGAAGTACACTAGTATACATACCCTTCCCTACTCCCTCCCCTTTTGAAGTACACTAGTATACATATCCTTCCCTACTCCCTCCCCCTTTGAAGTACACTAGTATACATACTCTTCCCTACTCCCTCCCCTTTTTACACTAGTATACATATCCTTCCCTACTCCCTCCCCCTTTGAAGTACACTAGTATACACACCCTTCCCTACTCCTCCCCTTTTGAAGTACACTAGTATACATACCCTTCCCTACTCCCTCCCCTTTGAAGTACACTAGTATACATACCCTTCCCTACTCCCCCCTTCTGAAGTACACTAGTATACATACCCTTCCCTACTCCTCCCCTTCTGAAGTACACTAGTATACATACCCTTCCCTACTCCCTCCCCTTCTGAAGTACACTAGTATACACACCCTTCCCTACTCCCCTCCTTCTGAAGTACACTAGTATACATACCCTTCCCTACTCCCCCTTCTGAAGTACACTAGTATACATACCCTTCCCTACTCCCTCCTTCGGAAGTACACTAGTATACACACCCTTCCCTACTCCCTCCCCTTCTGAAGTACACTAGTATACATACCCTTCCCTACTCCGTCCCCTTCTGAAGTACACTAGTATACACCCTTCCCTACCCTTTACACTACTTCCCTACCCTTCTGAAGTACACTACTAGACATACCCTTCCCTACTCCCTCCCCTTCTGAAGTACACTAGTATACATACCCTTCCCTACTCCCTCCCCCTTCTGAAGTACACTAGTATACATACCCTTCCCTACTCCCTCCCCTTCTGAAGTACACTAGTATACAGTGCCTTGCGAAAGTATTCGGCCCCCTTGAACTTTGCGACCTTTTGCCACATTTCAGGCTTCAAACATAAAGATATAAAACTGTATTTTTTTGTGAAGAATCAACAACAAGTGGGACACAATCATGAAGTGGAACGACATTTATTGGATATTTCAAACTTTTTTAACAAACCAAAAACTGAAAAATTGGGCGTGCAAAATTATTCAGCCCCTTTACTTTCAGTGCAGCAAACTCTCTCCAGAAGTTCAGTGAGGATCTCTGAATGATCCAATGTTGACCTAAATGACTAATGATGATAAATACAATCCACCTGTGTGTAATCAAGTCTCAGTATAAATGCACCTGCACTGTGATAGTCTCAGAGGTCCGTTAAAAGGGCAGAGAGCATCATGAAGAACAAGGAACACACCAGGCAGGTCCGAGATACTGTTGTGAAGAAGTTTAAAGCCGGATTTGGATACAAAAAGATTTCCCAAGCTTTAAACATCCCAAGGAGCACTGTGCAGCGTTAATATTGAAATGGAAGGAGTATCAGACCACTGCAAATCTACCAAGACCTGGCCGTCCCTCTAAACGTTCAGCTCATACAAGGAGAAGACTGATCAGAGATGCAGCCAAGAGGCCCATGATCACTCTGGATGAACTGCAGAGATCTACAGCTGAGGTGGGAGACTCTGTCCATAGGACAACAATCAGTCGTATATTGCACAAATCTGGCCTTTATGGAAGAGTGGCAAGAAGAAAGCCATTTCTTAAAGATATCCATAAAAAGTGTTGTTTAAAGTTTGCCATAAGCCACCTGGGAGACACACCAAACATGTGGAAGAAGGTGCTCTGGTCAGATGAAACCAAAATTGAACTTTTTGGCAACAATGCAAAACGTTATGTTTGGCGTAAAAGCAACACAGCTCATCACCCTGAACACACCATCCCCACTGTCAAACATGGTGGTGGCAGCATCATGGTTTGGGCCTGCTTTTCTTCAGCAGGGACAGGGAAGATGGTTAAAATTGATGGGAAGATGGATGGAGCCAAATACAGGACCATTCTGGAAGAAAACCTGATGGAGTCTGTAAAAGACCTGAGACTGGGACGGAGATTTGTCTTCCAACAAGACAATGATCCAAAAAATAAAGCAAAATCTACAATGGAATGGTTCAAAAATAAACATATCCAGGTGTTAGAATGGCAAAGTCAAAGTCCAGACCTGAATCCAATCGAGAATCTGTGGAAAGAACTGAAAACTGCTGTTCACAAATGCTCTCCATCCAACCTCACTGAGCTCGAGCTGTTTTGCAAGGAGGAATGGGAAAAAATTTCAGTCTCTTGATGTGCAAAACTGATAGAGACATACCCCAAGCGACTTACAGCTGTAATCGCAGCAAATGTGGCGCTACAAAGTATTAACTTAAGGGGGCTGAATAATTTTGCACGCCCAATTTTTCCGTTTTTGATTTGTTAAAAAAGTTTGAAATATCCAATAAATGTCGTTCCACTTCATGATTGTGTCCCACTTGTTGTTGATTCTTCACAAAAAAATACAGTTTTATATCTTTATGTTTGAAGCCTGAAATGTGGCAAAAGGTCGCAAAGTTCAAGTGGGCCGAATACTTTCGCAAGGCACTGTACATACCCTTCCCTACTCCCTCCCCTTCTGAAGTACAGTAGTATACATACCCTTCCCTACTCCCTCCCCTTCTGAAGTACAGTAGTATACATACCCTTCCCTACTCCCTCCCCCTTCTGAAGTACACTAGTATACACACCCTTCCCTACTCCCTCCTTCTGAAGTTCACTAGTATACATACCCTTCCCTACTCCCTCCTTCTGAAGTACACTAGTATACATACCCTTCCCTACTCCCTCCCCTTCTGAAGTACACTAGTATACACACCCTTCCCTACTCCCTCCTTCTGAGTACACTAGTATACATACCCTTCCCTACTCCCTCCCCTTCTGAAGTACACTAGTATACATACCCTTCCCTACTCCCTCCCCTTCTGAGTACACTAGTATACATACCCTTCCCTACTCCCTCCTTCTGAGTACACTAGTATACATACCCTTCCCTACTCCCCCCTTCTGAAGTACACTAGTATACATACCCTTCCCTACTCCCCCCTTCTGAAGTACACTAGTATACATACCCTTCCCTACTCCCTCCCCTTCTGAAGTACACTAGTATACATACCCTTCCCTACTCCCTCCCCCTTCTGAAGTACACTAGTATACATACCCTTCCCTACTCCCTCCTTCTGAAGTACACTAGTATACATACCCTTCCCTACTCCCCCCTTCTGAGTACACTAGTATACATGCCCTTCCCTACTCCCTCCTTCTGAGTACACTAGTATACATACCCTTCCCTACTCCTCCTTCTGAGTACACTAGTATACATACTCCTCCCCTTCCCTACTCCCTCCTTCTGAAGTACACTAGTATACATACCCTTCCCTACTCCCTCCTTCTGAAGTACACTAGTATACATACCCTTCCCTACTCCCTCCTTCTGAAGTACACTAGTATACACACCCTTCCCTACTCCTCCCCTTCTGAAGTACACTAGTATACATACCCTTCCCTACTCCCTCCTCCTTCTGAAGTACACTAGTATACACACCCTTCCCTACTCCCTCCTTCTGAAGTACACTAGTATACATACCCTTCCCTACTCCCTCCTTCTGAGTACACTAGTATACATACCCTTCCCTACTCCCTCCCCTTCTGAAGTACACTAGTATACATACCCTTCAGATTTGGGCAGTGTTACCCTTCCCTACACCCTCCCTTTATTTTCTGTTATTTTCTTTTCTTTCTTTTTCTCACTGGTCTCCCCCTACCACTCTCTCTCTCTTCCCCCCCCCCTCTCTCTTCCCCTCCTGAAGTACCCTATGTTTCTCTCTCAATATTTCTCCCCCTGTTATTTTCTTTTCTCTCTTCTTCCCCCTCCCTCTCTCTCTCTTCCCCTCCCCCTATGTTTCTCTCTCTCCCCCTACCACTCTCTCTTCCCCCTCCCTCTCTCTCTCTTCTTCCCCTCCCCCTCGTTCTCTCTCTCCCCCTACCACTCTCGCTCTCTTCCCTCTCTCTCTCTTCCCCTCCCTCTCTCTTCCCCTCCCTCTCTCTTCCACTCCCTCTCTCTTCCACTCCCTCTCTCTCTTCTCTCTTCCCTCCCTCTCTCTCTTCCACTCCCTCTCTCTCTTCCCTCCCTCTTCCCCCTCTGTCTGTCTTTCTCCCCTACCACTCTCTCTCTTCCCCTCCCCCTCACCCTCTCTCTTCCCCTCCCTCTCTCTTCCCCTCCCTTTCTCTTCCCCTCCCTCTCTCTCTTCCCCTCCCCTCCCTCTCTCTCTTCCCCTCCCTTTCTCTTCCCTCCCTCCCTCTCTCTTCCCCTCCCTCCCTCTCTCTCTTCCCCTCCCCTCCCTCTCTCTCTTCCCCTCCCTATCTCTCTTCCCCTCCCTCTCTTCTCCCTCTCCCCCTCCCTCCCTCCCTCTTCCCCTCCCTCCCTCTCTCTTCCCCTCTCTCTCCCCCTTTCTCTCTCTCTCTCTCTCTTCTTCCCTCTTCCCCCCTCTCTCTCTCTCTTCTCCCCCTCCCTCCCTCCCTCCCTCCCTCCCTCCCTCCCTCCCTCCCTCTTCACCTCCCACCTCTTCCCCTCCCTCTCTCTCTTTCCCTCCCTCTCTCTCTTCCCCTCCCTATCTCTCTTTCTCCCTCTCTCTCTTCCCCTCTCCCTCTTCACCTCCCTCCCTCTTCACCTCCCTCTTCACCTCCCTCTCTCTTCCCCCTCTCTCTCTCTCTCTCTCTTCTCTTCTCCCTCCCTCTTCCCCTCCCTCCCTCTTCCCCTCCCTCCCTATTCCCCTCCCTCTCTCTCTCTCTTCCCCCCTTTCTCTCTCTCTTCTCCCCTCTCCCTCCCTCCCTCTTCCCTCCCTCCCTCCCTCTTCCCCTCCCTCCTCCCTCTTCCCCTCCCTCTCTCTCTTCCCCTCCCTCTCTCTCTTTCCCTCCCTCTCTCTCTTTCCCTCCCTCTCTCTCTTCCCCTCCCTCTCTCTCTTCCCCTCCCTATCTCTCTTTCCCTCCCTCTCTCTCTTCCCCTCCCTCTCTCTCTTCCCCTCCCTATCTCTCTCTCTCTCTTCTCCCTCTCCACCTCCCTCCCTCTTCACCTCCCTCTTCACCTCCCTCCCTCTTCCCCTCCCTCTCTCTCTTCCCCTCCCTCTCTCTCTTCCCCTCCCTCTCTCTCTTCCCCTCCCTCTCTCTCTTCCCTCTCTCTCTCTCTCTTCCCTCTCTCTCTTCTCTTCTCCCTCCCTCTTCCCCTCCCTCCCTCTTCCCCTCCCTCCCTCTTCCCCTCCCTCCCTCTTCCCCTCTCTCTCTCTCTTCCCCCTCTCTCTTCCCCCCTCTCTCTCTCTCTCTTCTCCTCTCTCCCTCCCTCTTCCCCTCCCTCCCTCTTCCCCCCCCCTCTCTCTCTTCCCCTCCCCCTCTCTCTCTTCCCCTCCCCTCTCTCTCTTCCCCTCCCCTCTCTCTTCCCTCTCTCTCTCTTCCCCCCTCTCTCTTCCCCTCCCTCTCTCTTCCCCTCCCTCTCTCTTCCCCTCCTCTCTCTTCCCCTCCCTCTCTCTTCCCCTCCCTATCTCTTCCCCTCCCCCCTCTCTCTCTTCCCCTCCCCCTCTCTCTCTTCCCCTCCCCCCTCTCTCTCTTCCCCTCTTCCCCTCTCTCTCTTCCCCTCCCCTCTCTCCCTTCCTCTCTCTTCCCCTCCCCTCTCTTCCCCTCCCCCTCTCTCTCTTCCCCTCCCTCTCTCTCTTCCCCTCCCTCTCTCTTCCCCTCCCTCTCTCTTCCCCTCCCTCTCTCTTCCCCTCCCTCTCTCTTCCCCTCCCTATCTCTTCCCCTCCCTATCTCTTCCCCTCCCTATCTCTTCCCTCTATCTCTTCTCTCTTCCCCTCCTATCTCTCTTCCCCTCCCTATCTCTCTTCCCCTCCCTATCTCTCTCTTCCCCTCCCTATCTCTCTCTTCCCCTCCCTATCTCTCTCTTCCCCTCCCTATCTCTCTCTTCCCCTCCCTATCTCTCTCTTCCCTCCCTATCTCTCTCTTCCCTCCTCTCTCCTCCCTCTCTCTCTCTTCCCCCTCTCTCTCTCTTTCCCTCTCTCTCTCTCTTCCCCTCCCTCTCTCTCTCTTCCCCTCCCTCTCTCTCTCTTCCCCTCTCCTCTCTTCCCTCTCTTCCCTCCCTCTCTCTCTCTTCCCCTCTCTCTCTCTCTTCCCCTCCCTCTCTCTCTCTTCCCCTCCCTCTCTCTCTCTTCCCTCTCTCTCTCTCTCTTCCCCTCTCTCTCTCTCTTCCCCTCCCTCTCTCTCTCTTCCCCCTCTCTCTCTCTTCCCTCCCTCTCTCTCTCTTCCCCTCCTCTCTCTCTCTTCCCCTCCCTCCTCTCTCTCTTTCCCCTCCCTCTCTCTCTCTTCTCCCTCCCTCTCCTCTCTCTCCCTCTCTTCCTCTCCTCCTCTCTCTCTCTTCCCCTCCCTCTCTCTCTCTTCCCCTCCCTCTCTCTCTCTTCCCCTCCCTCTCTCTCTCTTCCCCTCCCTCTCTCTCTCTCTTCCCCTCCCCTCTCTCTCTCTTCCCCTCCCTCTCTCTCTCTTCCCCTCCCTCTCTCTCTCTTCCCCTCCCTCCCTCTCTCTCTCTTCCCCTCCCTCCTCTCTCTTCCCCTCCCTCTCTCTCTCTTCCCCTCCCTCTCTCTCT
Organism: Oncorhynchus tshawytscha; assembly: GCF_018296145.1. Lineage (NCBI taxonomy): Eukaryota > Metazoa > Chordata > Actinopteri > Salmoniformes > Salmonidae > Oncorhynchus > Oncorhynchus tshawytscha. Next base: position 182,645 of record NW_024609575.1, read on the forward strand.
CTTCCCCTCCCTCTCTCTCTCTTCCCCTCCTCTCCCTCTCTCTTCCCCTCCCTCTCTCTCTCTTCCCCTCCCTCCCTCTCTCTTCCCTCCCTCCCCTCTCTCTTCCCCTCCCTCCCTCTCTCTTCCCCTCCCTCCCTCTCTCTTCCCCTCCCTCCCTCTCTCTTCCCCTCCCTCCCTCTCTCTTCCCCTCCCTCCTCTCTCTCTTCCCCTCCCTCCCTCTCTCTTCCCCTCCCTCCCTCTCTTCCCCTCCCTCCCCTCTCTTCCTCCCTCTCTCTTCCCCTCCCTCTCTCTTCCCCTCCCTCCCTCTCTCTTCCCCTCCCTCCCTCTCTCCTCCCCCTCTCCCTCCCTCTCTTCCTCCCTCCCTCCTCTTCCCTCTCTCTCTCTTCCCCTCCTTCTCTCTCTTCCCCTCCCTCTCTCTCTTCCCCTCCCTCTCTCTCTTCCTCCCTCCTCTCCCTCTCCCTCCCTCTCTCTCTCTCTTCCCTCCCCTCCCTCCCTCTCTCTCCCCTCCCTCTCTCCTCCTCCCTCCCTCTCTCTTCCCCTCCTCTCTCTCTCTTCCCCTCCCTCTCTCTCTCTCTCTTCCCCCCCTCCCTCTCTCTTCCCCTCCTCCCTCTCTCTTCCCTCCCTCCCTCTCTCTTCCCCTCCCTCCCTCTCTCTTCCCCCCTCCCTCTCTCTTCCCCTCCCTCCCTCTCTCTTCCCTCCCTCCTCTCTCCTTCCCTCTCTCTTCCCCTCCTCTCTCTCTTCCCCTCCCTCCCTCTCTCTTCCCCTCCCTCCTCTCTCTTCCCCTCCCTCCTCTCTCTCTTCCCCTCCCTCTCTCTCTCTTCCCCCCTCCCTCCCCTCTCTCTCTTCCCCTCCCTCTCTCTCTCTTCCCCTCCCTCTCTCTCTCTCCCTCCCTCCCTCCCTCTCTTCCCCCCTCCCTCTCTCTCTTCCCCTCCCTCTCTCTCTCTTCCCTCTCCCTCCCTCTCTCCCCTCTCTCTCTTCCCCCTCCTTCTCTCTCTTCCCCTCCCTCTCTCTCTTCCCCTCCCTCCCTCTCTCTTCCCCTCCTTCTCTCTCTCTTCCCCTCCTTCTCTCTCTCTTCCCCTCCCTCTCTCTCTCTTCCCCTCCCTCCCTCTCTCTTCTCCCTCTCCCCCTCCCTCCCTCTTCCTCTCCCTCCCTCTTCCTCTCCCTCCCTCTTCCCCTCCCTCTTCCTCTCCCTCCCTCTCTCTCTTCCCCCTCTGTCTGTCTTTCTCCCCTACCGCCCTCTCTCTCTTTCTCTCCAGTACACCTCGAGTATGAGGGCCAAGTATCTGGCCACCAGTGGACCGGACCAGAACCGAAGGTCAGTCCCTAATGACCAGTTGGACCCAGCCAGCCGACCACATCCCCTCGCCAGACCACAGTCATCTGTCCACTAGAACCTTCCAGAACCTACCAAAACCTCCTAGAACCTATTGTAACCTACCAGAATCTTCTAGACAGAACTCATCAACCACAAAAGAACGGGAACAAACCAGAACCAGTTTTTCATTCCACTAAAGAACCACAACCCACTAGAACCACCAACTCCTTAGAACCTGTTGACACAGTAGTCCACGTATAGAACCAGAACCACTAAGGATCACAACCACCTCCTCAGCCCATAGGAACCACTCAAATAAACTTCTCAGATTCACCTGAACAGACCACAGTGGGTTGAAAACCAGAGCCAACCAACGGACCACCCAGCCCAGCCCAGCTCACCAGAACAGAACCTCAACCAATCAGCCAACCAACACCAACCTACCTACAGACTCCAGAAGATCACCATGAACCTTGTAGATCTCCCCCTCCCCCCACCACCACCTCAGCTCCCACAGTCCCACTCAGCTCTACACCATCTCAAGCTGGATCCTTCACCTCTTTACCAAGTATACGGCCCTCTGGTGGTGACTGCCGGTATGAGCCTGTTTATTAAGTATACTGCCCTCTGGTGGTCACTGCCGGTATGAGCCTGTTTATTAAGTATACTGCCCTCTGGTGGTGACTGCCGGTATGAGCCTGTTTATTAAGTATACTGCCCTCTGGTGGTCAATGCCGGTATGAGCCTGTTTATTAAGTATACTGCCCTCTGGTGGTCAATGCAGGTGTGAGCCACACACACAAACATCCTGTATAGAACTGTAAATAGTGAAATAGTATGAGTTACATTCTGGAGGAAGACTCAACTGAAACATGGTGGTATTTAGAGTGTGTGTTTCCAAGTACTGAGGCTGTATCTCATTCTAGGCCACACACACACACACCTGTACGTGTGTGTACCTCTCTCTACTCTACCTGCCTCTGTAAACAACCCTCCTGCCATATAATCCACCAAGCCACTAGGACACAGAATCTGACTGCAAAACGGCCCCTGCACTCTGCAAAACGGCCCCCTGCACTCTGCAAAACGGCCCCCTGCACTCTGCAAAACGGCCCCCTGCACTCTGCAAAACGGCCCCCTGCACTCTGCAAAACGGCCCCCTGCACTCTGCAAAACGGCCCCCTGCACTCTGCAAAACGGCCCCCTGCACTCTGCAAACGCTCCAACATTCCTGTAACATCGGGAGTTTTAAACTTCACTGCAAAGGGCTGTTGTGCAGACGGACCATGTGGCCTGAAGCTGAATCAGAAAGCCATGTTGTGGAGTAACCACTCTCTGTAGATAGATTTAGCCATCACTGTACAGCAGTGACATGTTAACATTTAGCCTGTGTTAAGAGCCACGTTAACTAACTACATGTATGACTACAACATGAAATCGTGAGCTCTCTCTCTTGAGTGTGTTCATGTGTTCTGTGTGTGTTTGCGTGCGTCTAACGCACATGTAAATATGAGTCCAGGACCGAACGGAACATGGTGGAATTCCAAACATTCTGAAATCAGATTCCGATTCCAGATTCCCAGAGAAAGAGTTTGCGTTCCCAAACTAACTCTGGGACTCAATGAAAAGACGAAGGGATATGGGAGAGCTCATCTGTGGGCTAACAACTCTGTATAATGAGGGATGTGACCTCTCCTAAACTGAAGGACATGGGAGAGGTCATCTGTGGGCTAACAGCTCTGTATAATGAGGGATGTGACCTCTCCTAAACTGAAGGACATGGTAGAGGTCATCTGTGGGCTAACAGCTCTGTATAATGAGGGATGTGACCTCTCCTAAACTGAAGGACATGGGAGAGCTCACCTGTGCCAAAATAACAGAATAATGAGGGATGCTTTATCCCGTCATTCCTTTTTCTAAGTTCCTTAATTCTCAGAAAGGGAAAATAAATGCTGGATAATGTTGGATCATACGGTGAAAGACAGAGAAAGACTCTTAAAATAAAATGTGTTTTTTAATTTAGTTTAAAAAAAAATGTAACTTGATAATGAAGAATTGGGGTGCTGTGACCAACTTTCTCTTTCAATAAATAAACATTTACTTCATTTTTATTATTTCGTCAAACAGGGATCTTCTTAAACGACCTGACTAAAGGTCACGATGAGGTTAGAGGTCACAACCTTTCTCAAAACAGGACGTTTTTTTCTTCTTCTTCTTCTTCTTCTCGGAAGCACAAACGATCTTCGCGGTAACTATGGAGACGGAAAAGAAGAACACTCACACGGCGACGTAACGTGTGTGTGTGTGTTGTGGGAACGCTTAGAGCCTCGTGGAACATGGTGAAGTGAAAGGAAACCTCTCCTTAACCTAGGTTAGGGGCCAACCATAGAGTAAGATACTTGACTAGGTACTCTATCTAACTCTATGGGGCTGCCAGTCGTTTATCTCTACGGGCCGACCATAGTTAGACAGAGGACTCTCTAAACACCCTCTTACCTTACTAGGTACTCTAACTCTATGGGGCTGCCAGTCGTTTAGCTCTAGGGGCCAACCATAGTTAGACAGAGGACTCTCTAAAACACCCTCTTACCTTACTAGGTACTCTAACTAACTCTATGGGGCTTCCAGTAGTTTATCTCTAGGGGCCGACCATAGAGTAAAATAGAGGACTAAAGTTAAATCTTACTTTACTAGGTACTCTATCTAGCTCTATGAGGCTGCCAGTAGTTTATCTCTAGGGGCCGGCCATAGAGTAAGATAGAGGACTCTAAAGTTCACTCTTACTTTACTAGGTACTCTATCTAACTCTATGGGTCTGCCAGTCGTTCTCTCTCTCGCTACTATGTGCCGTGAAGTGTATGATGATAATAGTCTAGCTGTAATCTCTCTCATCACTCTTGTGTGTGATGGCTCGTCCAGTGTAGTCTTGGTATTGCTCTCTTCTCTCCTGTGTGTGCTGTCTGTCTGTACGTACAGTACAGTGGTCTGTGTGTGCTGTCTGTCTGTACAGTACAGTACAGTGGTCTGTGTGTGCTGTCTGTCTGTACGTACAGTACAGTGGTCTGTGTGTGCTGTCTGTCTGTACAGTTCAGTACAGTGGTCTGTGTTGCCAGCAAATGAAGGGTCGTTATTATTATCCAATCTTCCTCTAAGAAACACACACATACTAACGTTCATTGCAGACCCACACATTGCAGACACACACATTGTAGACACAGACAGTATTCTTTATATCTAGCCATAGTCCTGTGAACTGTCTCACACACACCATAGAACTACAGTACCCATACACCCTCACTCCTGTAAATTTGACACTGGTTAGCATTTGCATCATGGGAAATGTAGTGTATTAACTAGAGGGATTTCCAGTTAATGGGAGAAAGAGTCCATAGGAATGCTCGTTCAAACGATCTTGATTAACTCGCTCCAGGTAGAAGTTGCCTTGAACCACAGATCTAGGATCAATTTACTCTCCCATTGTCCTAATCTTAACCATTAGGCGGAACACACACACAAAAAAAAATCTTAGATCAGTGTCTAGGAAGCAACTTCATCCTACACTGACAAGCTCAGTGTGTGTGTGTGTGTGTGTGTATATAATTTACTGTGAATGAAAGACCAGCGAGACAATCGTAACTGGCGTGATTCCACTCGTTCTTAATGTTCTGTTTATCACGTCACCATGACAACGCTACCTATACTACGGCGTCTTGCACGACGGGAGGAGGACCGAAAAAATAAATATATATATATATATACTGTTGGAAACTAAAAGAACCAATGGCCTTTTCTTAAACTTGTAACAATCTAACAACTCTTCATATCACACGTTTTAATTTGTCTGTCTTCTAAAAAAAAAAATGAATCATAAAAAAACAAACTATAGCTCTTTTTGTAGGGTAATAATTATTATTATTATGGTAAGAGCACCATTTGTTTTCTGTTTTTCTTGAATTGCATTTTTATTTTTTATAAAACCGTACTGTAGACTTGTTACATTTTTTTGATGGTTGTTTTTATGTACCTGGCTACAATAACGGTTTACTAAGACGATAATACTGTCTGTTCTCAACTGTGGTGGTGACATTATTGAGCCTGGAATCCATGTTTTAAAAACAGAATTAAAACAACTTTGACTCAGAACGACTGGAGTGGTCTGTTATTGTATTTGACACATCTCCTCTCTCCCTATATCCATCTGTACATCTCCTCTCTCCCTCTCTCCATCTGTACATCTCCTCTCTCCCTATATCTATCTGTACATCTCCTCTCTCCCTATATCTATCTGTACATCTCCTCTCTCCATCTGTACATCTCCTCTCTCCATCTGTACATCTCCTCTCTCCATCTGTACATCTCCTCTCTCCCTATATCTATCTGTACATCTCCTCTCTCCATCTGTACATCTCCTCTCTCCATCTGTACATCTCCTCTCTCCATCTGTACATCTCCTCTCTCCCTATATCTATCTGTACATCTCCTCTCTCCATCTGTACATCTCCTCTCTCCATCTGTACATCTCCTCTCTCCATCTGTACATCTCCTCTCTCCATCTGTACATCTCCTCTCTCCCTATATCCATCTGTACATCTCCTCTCTCCCTCTCTCCATCTGTACATCTCCTCTCTCCCTATATCCATCTGTACATCTCCTCTCTCCCTATATCCATCTGTACATCTCCTCTCTCCCTATATCCATCTGTACATCTCCTCTCTCCCTATATCTATCTGTACATCTCCTCTCTCCCTATATCCATCTGTACATCTCCTCTCTCCCTATATCCATCTGTACATCTCCTCTCTCCCTATATCCATCTGTACATCTCCTCTCTCCCTATATCCATCTGTACATCTCCTCTCTCCCTATATCTATCTGTACATCTCCTCTCTCCCTATATCCATCTGTACATCTCCTCTCTCCCTATATCCATCTGTACATCTCCTCTCTCCATCTGTACATCTCCTCTCTCCCTATATCTATCTGCACATCTCCCCTCTCCCTATATCTATCTGCACATCTCCTCTCTCCCTATATCCATCTGTACATCTCCTCTCTCCCTATATCTATCTGCACATCTCCTCTCTCCCTATATCTATCTGTACATCTCCTCTCTCCCTATATCTATCTGTACATCTCCTCTCTCCCTATATCCATCTGTACATCTCCTCTCTCCCTATATCTGTCTGTACATCTCCTCTCTCCCTATATCCATCTGTACATCTCCTCTCTCTATCTGTACATCTCCTCTCTCCCTATATCCATCTGTACATCTCCTCTCTCCCTATATCTATCTGTACATCTCCTCTCTCCCTATATCTGTCTGTACATCTCCTCTCTCCCTATATCTATCTGTACATCTCCTCTCTCCCTATATCTATCTGTACATCTCCTCTCTCCCTATATCCATCTGTACATCTCCTCTCTCCCTATATCTATCTGTACATCTCCTCTCTCCTTTCTCTCGCTAACTTTCTCTCCCTGTCTCTGTAATGACACACTCACTGACAGTAGATGGCGATATTCCTGTATGTTGGTCACGGATTAAAGAGTGTTTCTCTTGAGTCTAGACACAGTGTTGTCTGAAAGTAGATGGAGTAGCCAGCCAAATAGAAACAGTAGCCAGGCTAATAGAAACAGTAGCCAGCCTAATAGAAACAGTAGCCAGCCTAATAGAAACAGTAGCCAGCCTAATAGAAACAGTAGCCAGGCTAATAGAAACAGTAGCCAGCCTAATAGAAACAGTAGCCAGGCTAATAGAAACAGTAGCCAGGCTAATAGAAACAGTAGCCAGCCTAATAGAAACAGTAGCCAGCCTAATAGAAACAGTAGCCAGCCTAATATAAACAGTAGCCAGCCTAATATAAACAGTAGCCAGCCAGGGCGTTCTGGGCTGATGGGGGCTCTGGTACATTCTAATGCCTTGATTTCATCCCATATACACAACTCAATCCTCAACAACCAATACTCAATACTAATAATAGAAACAGTAGCCAGCTCAATACTCAATACTAATAATGGAAACAGTAGCCAGCTCAATACTCAATACTAATAATGGAAACAGTAGCCAGCTCAATACTAATAATGGAAACAGTAGCCAGCTCAATACTAATAATGGAAACAGTAGCCAGCTCAATACTAATAATGGAAACAGTAGCCAGCTCAATACTAATAATGGAAACAGTAGCCAGCTCAATACTAATAATGGAAACAGTAGCCAGCTCAATACTAATAATGGAAACAGTAGCCAGCTCAATACTAATAATAGAAACAGTAGCCAGCTCAATACTAATAATGGAAACAGTAGCCAGCTCAATACTAATAATAGAAACAGTAGCCAGCTCAATACTAATAATAGAAACAGTAGCCAGCTCAATACTAATAATGGAAACAGTAGCCAGCTCAATACTAATAATAGAAACAGTAGCCAGCTCAATACTAATAATGGAAACAGTAGCCAGCTCAATACTAATAATGGAAACAGTAGCCAGCTCAATACTCAATACTAATAATGGAAACAGTAGCCAGCTCAAACCAAATACTCAATACTAATAATGGAAACAGTAGCCAGCTCAATACTAATAATGGAAACAGTAGCCAGCTCAATACTCAATACTAATAATAGAAACAGTAGCCAGCTCAATACTAATAATGGAAACAGTAGCCAGCTCAATACTAATAATGGAAACAGTAGCCAGCTAATAATAGAAACAGTAGCCAGCTCAATACTAATAATGGAAACAGTAGCCAGCTCAATACTAATAATGGAAACAGTAGCCAGCTCAATACTAATAATGGAAACAGTAGCTCAATACTCAATACTAATAATGGAAACAGTAGCCAGCTCAATACTAATAATGGAAACAGTAGCCAGCTCAACACCCAATACTCAATACTAATAATGGAAACAGTAGCCAGCTCAATACTAATAATGGAAACAGTAGCCAGCTCAACACCCAATACTCAATACTAATAATAGAAACAGTAGCCAGCTCAATACTAATAATGGAAACAGTAGCCAGCTCAATACTAATAATGGAAACAGTAGCCAGCTCAACACCCAATACTCAATACTAATAATAGAAACAGTAGCCAGCTCAATACTAATAATGGAAACAGTAGCCAGCTCAATACTAATAATGGAAACAGTAGCCAGCTCAATACTAATAATGGAAACAGTAGCCAGCTCAATACTACCCAATACTAATAATAGAAACAGTAGCCAGCTCTCAATACTAATAATGGAAACAGTAGCCAGCTCAATACTAATAATAGAAACAGTAGCCAGCTCAATACTAATAATAGAAACAGTAGCCAGCTCAATACTAATAAGAAACAGTAGCCAGCTCAATACTAATAATAGAAACAGTAGCCAGCTCAATACTAATAATGGAAACAGTAGCCAGCTCAATACTAATAATAGAAACAGTAGCCAGCTCAATACTAATAATGGAAACAGTAGCCAGCTCAATACTAATAATAGAAACAGTAGCCAGCTCAATACTAATAATGGAAACAGTAGCCAGCTCAATACTAATAATAGAAACAGTAGCCAGCTCAATACTCAATACTAATAATGGAAACAGTAGCCAGCTCAATACTCAATACTAATAATGGAAACAGTAGCCAGCTCAATACTAATAATGGAAACAGTAGCCAGCTCAACACCCAATACTCAATACTAATAATAGAAACAGTAGCCAGCTCAATACTAATAATAGAAACAGTAGCCAGCTCAATACTAATAATGGAAACAGTAGCCAGCTCAACACCCAATACTCAATACTAATAATAGAAACAGTAGCCAGCTCAATACTAATAATAGAAACAGTAGCCAGCTCAATACTCAATCAATACTAATAATAGAAACAGTAGCCAGCTCAATACTCAATACCCAATACTAATAATAGAAACAGTAGCCAGCTCAATACTAATAATAGAAACAGTAGCCAGCTCAATACTAATAATGGAAACAGTAGCCAGCTCAATACTAATAATAGAAACAGTAGCCAGCTCAATACTCAATCAATACTAATAATAGAAACAGTAGCCAGCTCAATACTCAATACTAATAATGGAAACAGTAGCCAGCTCAATACTAATAATGGAAACAGTAGCCAGCTCAATACTAATAATAGAAACAGTAGCCAGCTCAATACTCAAATAATAATGGAAACAGTAGCCAGCTCAATACTAATAATAGAAACAGTAGCCAGCTCAATACTAATAATGGAAACAGTAGCCAGCTCAATACTAATAATGGAAACAGTAGCCAGCTCAATACTAATAATGGAAACAGTAGCCAGCTCAATACTAATAATGGAAACAGTAGCCAGCTCAATACTCATTACTTTAATAACTGTACCTCCCAGCTTGGTAACATGAGTTGTGGTATTGAGTTGAAAACATGACTTTCTCATTAAAATGACCTGAAAAGGTATGAATTCAATGAGGTAGTTGTTTTGGATATCTTGGCTCGGGTTTGTATGATCAGGATTAACGTTGTAAATTGGATTAAAAAACATTAACGTTGCACCGGTCTTCTCTTGAGAAAGTCACTACAGTTTAACTGAAATACGTTCGTTACCATGGTGATATTTGTTCAAATTACACGGAACAAAAATATAAAAATGGAACACGCAACTTACAGTTCATGAAAAGAAATCAGTCAATTGAAATAAATGCATTAGGACCTAATCTATGGATTTCACATGACTGGGAATACAGATATGCATCTGTTGGTCACAGATACCTTAAAAAAAAAGTAGGGGCGTCTGACCACCATTTGCCTCATGCAGCACGACACACCTTCTCTTAGAGTGGATCAGGCTGTTGATTGGTGCCCTGTAGAATGTTGTCCCACTCCTCTTCAATGGCTGTGCGAAGTTGCTGGATATTGGCGGGAACTGGAACACTCTGTCGTATATATGTCGATCCAGAGCATTCCAAACATGCTCAACGGGTGACATGTCTGGTGAGTATGCAGGCCATGGACGAATTGGGACATTTTCAGTTTACAGGAATTGCGTACAGATCCTTGTTACATGGGGCCGTGCATTACCATGCTGAAACATGAGGTGATGGTGGCGGATGAATGGCACGACAATGGACCTCAGGATCTCATCACGATGTCTCGGTGCATTCAAGTTGCCATCGATAAAATGCAATAGTGTTTGTCGTCTGTTGCTTATGCCTGCCGATACCATAACCCCACCGCCACCATGGGGGCACTCTCTTCACAACGTTGACATCAGCAATTTGCTTGCCCACACGATGCCATACATGTGGTCTGCCATCTGCCCAGTACAATTAAAACTGTGATGAATCTGTGAAGCGTGCCAGTGGCCAGTGGCCATCGAAGTTGAGCATTTGCCCACTGAAGTCAGTTACAACCACGAACTGCGGTTTCTGACAGTTTGTGCAAAAATGATTTGCAAACCTGGCCTTTTTATTGTCCACAGCACAAGGTGCACCTGTCATCATCATGCTGTTTGAATCCGTTTCATGATATGTCCCATATGTCAGGTGGATGGATTATCTTGGCGAAGGAGAAATGTTCTCTAACAGGGATGTAAACAAACAGAATTTGAGAGAAATACATGTCTTTGTGCTTATGGAACATGTTTCTGGGATGTTTTATTTCAGCTCATGAAACATGGGACCAACACTGGGTCGGTGGGTCGGTGGGTCTGTGGTCGGTGGGGTCGGTGGGCTGTGGGTCGGTGGGTCTGTGGGCGGTGGTCGGTGGGTCTGTGGGGCGGTGGTCGGTGGGTCTGGGGGTCGGTGGGTCGGTGGGAGCCACAGAAAGAGAAACAGACATGTGTTATCTGGGTGCGTAGCCAGTGACTCATAAACTGGGTCAGAGGGTAAAGGTGAAGGGTCAAACATCCCTAGACAACCCCCCAACACACACACACAGCCAGTCCGCAGCAGAGCCAGAGAGAGATAGGAGATCCATGTCACACCTGCTGATGTAAGACTCTTATCTGTGCTGCGTCTGCACAGATTTGAATACATGTTTGAATGTAGCCTTGATTTAACTACACAGATAATACTGTGTGTGGGGAGTTGTCTGGTTTAGTCACTTAACAGGACTGTCTCTACTGAGGGACCTACTGATAAGGACTAATGGAGAGGGGGAGAAAGAAGGAGAGAGTGGGGAGAGAGAGGGGGAGGGAGAGAATCTGTTTGTGTCTCGGTCTGTGTAAGAATATGTTTGCATTATTAGGCTGAATAAGGTGCTATAAGGCTGAATAAGGTGCTATAAGGCTGAATAAAGCATTGTAAGGCTGAATAAGGCATTGTAAGGCTGAATAAGGTGCTATAAGGCTGAATAAGGCATTAATAGGCTGAATAAGGCATTAATAGGCTGAATAAGGCATTGTTAGGCTGAATAAGGCATTGTTAGGCTGAATAAGGCATTGTTAGGCTGAATAAGGCGCTATAAGGCTGAATAAGGTGCTATAAGGCTGAATAAGGCGCTATAAGGCTGAATAAGGTGCTATATGGCTGAATAAGGCATTATAAGGCTGAATAAGGCCCTATAAGGCTGAATAAGGCATTATAAGGCTGAATAAGGCGCTATAAGCCTGAATAAGGGCTATAAGGCTGAATAAGGCTGAATAAGGCGCTATAAGGCTGAATAAGGCATTGTAAGGCTGAATAAGGCATTGTAAGGCTGAATAAGGCGCTATAAGCCTGAATAAGGCATTATTAGGCTGAATAAGGCGCTATAAGGCTGAATAAGGCGCTATAAGGCTGAATAAGGCGCTATAAGGCTGAATAAGGCATTGTAAGGTTGAATAAGGCATTATAAGGCTGAATAAGGCATTATAAGGCTGAATAAGGCATTATAATGCTGAATAAGGCATTATAATGCTGAATAAGGCACTATAAGGCTGAATAAGGCAGAATAAGGCGCTATAAGGCTGAATAAGGCGCTAAGGCTGAATAAGGCGCTAAGGCTGAATAAGGCATTATTATGCTGAATAAGGCATTATTATGCTGAATAAGGCATTATAAGGCTGAATAAGGCACTATAAGGCTGAATAAGGCATTATTAGGCTTTATTAAAAAAGCAGAGAATAGCAACCACTGTGGTGAGACAAAAGGCGTTCAAATCCCTTGAGATACTGTTGTCTTTCTATAGTCCAGATACTGGAGAATACATCCAACAACAACAACGACAAAGACAACAACACAGTAAAATCCCAATCAGAAACCGTCCTGATCAAAAGAATAACATAAAAACACATGACTGAAGCAGATGATGCTCAGTGGTCAAAACAGAACAGGTCTATAGAGGCCCAGTCCAGGAGGAGCGCTTCTCATAAACAATCTCCAATCAGAAACCCATTATGGGTCAATTATTACCTCACAGAGAGAGAGAGAGGTCATCAGAACACTTATTAAGAACATGTACGTGTTCCGCTGATACAAAAACAATCCATGGCCCGGGTCCATAGAACAGGTCTCCCCATTATGACGGCATGATGGGTGGACTGGCGGCCAATGTGAGAGGACCCACGAGTCAAATGACCAGGGTTAAAGGTTCCGAGACTGTTCTAGTCATTCTATTTCTGTTTCCACCTCTCTGATCCCTCCCAACATGCCTCAGGATTCCACTACTAAACATAGAACTAGAACGGCTGCCTGTCTGCCCATTATGACGCCGTTGACATGAATAGGGAGGCCCGTTCTACTCCTTCTACATTCCTCTGTTTACAAATGTACATGAGATATATATCGTCATGGTAACAAAATGCATAGTCTGTCTTCAATACAGTAGGATGTTGGGTTTAAAGTCCCCCCCCAATGGGATTTCTGGAAGCATATTCATAAAGAATGTCAGTGTAAGAGTGCTGATTTAGGATCAGTTTGTCCGTTTAGATTATAATGAATAAGAGAGGGCACCTGATCCTAGACCAGCAGCCCTATTCTGAGACCTGCTTTATGTACACAGTCCCTGGTGCTTCAGACAGCAAAGTGCTTGGTCACCATCCAACTCCAAGTCATTATTACTGTTGTCTGATTGACAGCTGTCTGATGGAAAAACAAGATAAGACTGAAAAGTTATGAACAATCAACTGTTTAAACAACGAGCAGTAAAACACACCACTTCACTGGTCTGAGATCCGGAGTCTGTTGACGTTATTATTATGCTTTTTAAAATCCACAATAAACCTTAATATTGGGAAGAATATTGAAAAGGAAAACAAAAAAAACAGGACACAGTTTGTATATCCTTCAGCCTCCAAGATGCAGGAAGAGGAATGTTGAACACCAAAGAGGAGGTAGAACCATTCTCCTTCAGCCTCCAAGATGCAGGAAGAGGAATGTTGAACACCAAAGAGGAGGTAGAACCATTCTCCTTCAGCCTCCAAGATGCAGGAAGAGGAATGTTGAACACCAAAGAGGAGGTAGAACCATTCTCCTTAGCAACCAAGGGGGGGAAAAATGTACAAATTCTACTCACAAAATAGATAGCCTGGTCCCAGATCTGTTTGTGCTACCATGCCAACTACATCGCTGTCGTGGACGAGACAAATGTGACATTGAGTTCGTGACAAGGAGTTGATGACAGCACAAAAACAGACTGGAACTCAGGCTACAAAGCGGAGCGACACAACAGCCTTAAAACAGAGGCTCTCTGTTAGAGCTGCAACACACAGAGCCATCTGCAATCAGCAACTTCACAACAACGTCGCGCTCGTCTCTTCCCCCACCAGGCCCTCTGGGAGGGACTAGGGGTTAGAGGTCAAGGGTTAGAGGGCGTAAGGATCCGGTGACGGAGAGATCCAGTGTCGTCCCACGAGGTGCCCCATGAGGCCCTAGGAACCCCAAAACGATCCGACTCCATCCCTGTGACACCATGCAGGACATGAGAGCTGGAAAGGCGTTCTATGGTCAGAAGGCACCGTATCATGACATCATCATTCTGGAACCATACAGAGGGAGGCTATTGGCTGTTTCTCCTGTTCTCTCCTCTGTCTATCCATTCATCAATATCTCTAGTCTCTATTCTCCACTTCTCTCCTCTGTCTATCGCCCCCTTCTGTGTCTTTGCTCCATCTCTCGTCTTCTCCCCAATTTCCGTGTCTCTGGACTGGTGGGGTCAGTACCTCAGTACCAGGTCAGGGCTGAACACCACGGAGTGTCTGGGTATAAGACACAATGGACAGACCTGAACCTGAGAGAGAGAGAGAGAGAGAGAGAGAGAGAGATGAGAGAGGGGGAGAGAGAGAGAGAGGGAGGGGAGGGAGAGAGGGGAGGAGGGAGGGAGAGAGAGAAGGAGGGGAGAGGGAAGAGATGGGGAGGGAGGGAAAGAGAAAGAGGGAGAGAGGGGGAGTGAGAGAAGGGAGAGAGAGGGGGAGTGAGAGAAGGGAGAGAGAGGGAGTGAGAGAGAAGGAGGGGAGGGGGAAGAGATGGGGAGGGAGGGAAAGAGAAAGAGGGAGAGGGGGGGGGAGAGAAGGGAGAGAGAAGGGAGAGAGAGGGAGAGGGAAGAGATGGGGAGGGAAAGAGAAAGAGGGCGAGAGAGAGAAGGG
>NW_024609575.1:202500-210000 GCF_018296145.1 Oncorhynchus tshawytscha
GTTGGAGGGAGTGGAGAAAGCGCGGCTTGATGAGGAAGCAGCCCAGAGGAGCTGGGGGACCTGGAGAGAGGGGCCTTAGCGCGGCTCGATGAGGAAGCAGCCCCAGAGGTGCTGGGGGACCTGGAGAGAGGGGCCTTAGCGCGGCTCGATGAGGAAGCTGCCCCAGAGGAGCTGGGGGACCTGGAGAGAGGGGCCTTAGCGCGGCTCGATGAGGAAGCAGCCCCAGAGGAGCTGGGGGACCTGGAGAGAGGGGCCTTAGCACGGCTCTGAGAGACCTGTGCACTGCTCCACAAACACATTACTGTGACGACTGTGTTTTGTTACGTCAAACTTATGTGTCCATAAGGGAGCCGGGATTCATGCAGACTATACAGTCTCACGGGAGCACAACGTGTGTTGGAAGCTTGTCCATGTTTAATGCCCATCTGGTACCCCCTCGTTCAATGGTGTTCACAGGGGTTTATCAATCTCCCCAGGGTGGGAGTAATACATTGGGTGATTCGCTCTCTGTCCACAAGGGGGCACCCATCCTCATAGATGGCTCATGACTGGGATTTATTGCTGATTCCTGCCTGTAGTTCCCTCACCATGCGTTAAGATCTACGTCGGCCCTGCGTCAACACAACTCTATCTTTCTCGTTAAGTGCATTCAGGTGTAGTAGGCGTGCCCACTAATGCTGTTTGTTTGAATAGACTAAAAGTAACAGCTTTGTATGAGTTAAAAAAAACATGAAAATTAATTTCCATGCGTTCTATCTATACCTGGAGTTCAAAACAGTTAACCTAAACTAAGCTAGCAGTGTTATTGAAACACAGTGAAAAGTTCAGTTATTTAAAACAAATAGAACATTATTTAATTACCTTCAAATAACCTGTAATTTTTATTCTCAGAATGTTAATAAAACCTCCCAGGAAAACTTTCAGGGAACCATAGAAAAACGTTCGCAGAACCTCCCTGCAACTTCAACATGTACGTTCCCAGAACAGGCTAAATGTTAACTTCTGTTCTCAAAACGTTAAAAAAAAAAACAGTTCAGTTTAACCAGTCAGGAAACGTATGGCTTCATTCCCAGAACTAATGGGAAACCAAAAATGTACATTCCCACAACTTCCAAGGAACCAAAATGTGCTTGCTGGGTTATTATATAGTCACAAAAACAAAATAATGGTTAAAATGAGAAGAGAAACATGTTTTAGGTTAGTGAACACATTACTTCCTGGTCCCTTACCGTGTGGGAGTCGCCAAACCTCTCGGTGGCTTCTAGCGGTCGGTCGAGGCTAGGCCGGCCAATGTAGACGTCGTGGGCGTGGCTGTAGTGAGACAGGAGCTTCACAAGGGGACGTATGTTCACGTAGTTATCATCATCCACATGGCAGAACCATCTAGAAGGGGGAACCACAACCAGTATCATTATCTACATGGTCAGAACCATCTAGAAGGGTTAACCACAATCAGTATCATTATCTACATGGTCAGAACCATCTAGAAGGATTAACCACAATCAGTATCATTATCTACATGGTCAGAACCATCTAGAAGGATTAACCACAATCAGTATCATTATCTACATGGTCAGAACCATCTAGAAGGGGAACCACAATCAGTATCATTATCTACATGGTCAGAACCATCTAGAAGGGGGAACCACAATCAGTATCATTATCTACATGGTCAGAACCATCTAGAAGAGGGAACCACAATCAGTATCATTATCTACATGGTCAGAACCATCTAGAAGGGTTAACCACAATCAGTATCATTATCTACATGGTCAGAACCATCTAGAAGTATCATTATCTACATGGGAACCATCTAGAAGGAACCACAATCAGTATCATTATCTACATGGTCAGAACCATCTAGAAGGGGGAACCACAATCAGTATCATTATCTACATGGTCAGAACCATCTAGAAGGGGGAACCACAATCAGTATCATTATCTACATGGTCAGAACCATCTAGAAGGGGAACCACAATCAGTCAGAACCATCTAGAAGAGGGAACCACAATCAGTATCATTATCTACATGGTCAGAACCATCTAGAAAGGGAACCACAATCAGTATCATTATCTACATGGTCAGAACCATCTAGAAGAGGGAACCACAATCCAGTATCATTATTCATGGTCAGAACCATCTAGTGTGCGTGTGTGTGCGTGTGTGTGTGTCTGTGCGTGTGCGTGTGTGCGTGTGTGCGCGTGTGCGTGTCTGCGCGTGTGCGTGTCTTACTTCTTTCCAGAGCTGATGAAGGTATTCGACGGCCATTTTACAGGACAGAGCCTGGCGACTGTGGGCCGCTGAACAGTTCGTATTGATCATGTGACTCCCTGTAGGAATAGCATCAACCAATCAGTCAGTCAGACAGGCAGTAAATGAGCCCTGGGGTCAAATGACACACATTTCAGCACAACACAGGACAGTATGTGACTTTTAACAAATATGATTGGATGCTATTGTGTTGCTATGGTGGCAAAACAGTTTTGAATGAGTCAGAAATATTAGCTTCCTGTTATAATCTGGTACCTCTAGAATAACAATATTAGTTTCCTGTTATAATCTGACACCTCTAGAATAACAATATTAGTTATAATCTTCCTCCTGTTATAATCTGGCACCCTAGAATAACAATATTAGTTTCATGTTATAATCTGGCACCTCTAGAATAACAATATTAGGTTCCTGTTATAATCTGGCACCTCTAGAATAACAATATTAGTTTCATGTTATAATCTGACACCCCTAGAAAAACAATATTAGTTTCATGTTATAATCTGGCACCTCTAGAATAACAATATTAGCTTCCTGTTATAATCTGACACCTCTAGAATAACAATATTAGCTTCCTGTTATAATCTGGCACCTCTAGAATAACAATATTAGCTTCCTGTTATAATCTGGCACCTCTAGAATAACAATATTAGTTTCCTGTTATAATCTGGCACCTCTAGAATAACAATATTAGCTTCCTGTTATAATCTGGCACCTCTAGAATAACAATATTAGCTTCCTGTTATAATCTGGCACCTTCAGAACGCGTGTATGTGTGTGTTTTTATTTTTGAACCTCACCCATCCTCTTCCTCAGCCTGTCATCCTCTCCATCGGTGAATACGTACGTCTGAAAACACACACACACACACACACACACACACACACAAAGAGAAGGTCAGTGTGTGTGTCAATCATTAATGTAGTGTGAAAAGTGAGCCAACGCTACTCTGTAGAACAATAGTCAGACAGGATGTGTCCCATTTAGTACACTGTTCCCTATTGGGGAAGGACGGCTCATAGTAATGGCTGGAACGGAGGCAAATGGAAAGACACCAAACACATGGAAACCATGGAAACCATGTGTTTGGTGTCTTTGATACCATTTCACTGATTCCACCCCAGACATTACCTGAATGCAGTGTGTGTGTGTGTGTGTGTGTATGTATGTATGTGAATACACACTGTATTCAGAAAGTATTCAGACCCCTTGACTTTTTCCACATTTCCACATTTTCCACATCCAGCCTTATTATAAAATGGATTAAATATTTTTCTCCTCACAACACCCCACATTGACATCACAATACCCATTAATGACATCACAATACCCTATAATGACAAATCAAAAATAGTAAAAAAAAATACATTGTAGCAAATTTACACAATATTAAAAACTGATATCACATTTACATAAGTATTCCGACCCTTTACTCAGTACTTTGTTGATGCACCTTTAGCAGCGATTACAGCCTTAAGTCTTCTTGGTTATGACTCTACAAGCTTGGCACACCTGAGTTTCTCCCATTCTTCTCTGCAGATCCTCACAAGCTCTGTCAGGTTGGATGGGGAGCGTTGCTGCACAGCTACTTTCAGGTCTCTCCAGAGATGTTCAATCGGGTTCAAGTCCGGGCTCTGGCTGGGCCACTCAAGGACATTCAGACACTTGTACCAAAGCCACTCCTGCGTTGTCTTGGCAGTGTGCTTAGGGTCATTGTCCTGTTGGAAGATGAACCTTCGCCCCAGTCTGAGGTCCTGAGCGTTCTGGAGCGGGTTTTCATCAAGGATCTCTTTGTACTTTGCTCCATTCATCTTTCCCTCAATCCTGACTAGTCTCAGTCCCTGCCACTGAAAATCACCCCCACAGCATGATGCTGCCACCACCATGCTTCACCGTAGGGATGGTGCCAGGTTTCCTCCAGATGTCACACTTGGCATTCAGGCCAAAGAGTTCAATCTGGGTTTCATCAGATCAAAGAATCTTGTTTCTCACGGTCTGAGAGTCTTTAGGTGCCTTTTGGCAAATTGCAAGCAGACTGTCATGTGTCTTTTACTGAGGAGAGGCTTCTGTCTGGCCACTCAACCATAAAGGCCTGATTGGTGGAGTGCTGCAGAGATGGGAGAACCTTCCAGAAGGACAACCATCTCCACAGAGGACCTCTAGAGCTCTGTCAGAGTGACCATCGGGTTCTTGGTCACCTCCCTGACCAAGACACTTCTTCCCCGATTGCTCAGTTAGGCCGGGCGGCCAGCTCTAGGAAGAGTCTTGGTTGTTCCAAACTTCATCCATTTAAGAATGATGGAGGCCACTGTGTTCTTGGGGACCTTCAATGCTGTAGAAATGTTTTGGTACCCTTCCCCAGATCTGTACCGCGACACAATCCTGTTTCGGAGCACTACGGACAATTCCTTCAACCTCATGGCTTGTGGGCCTTTATATAAACAGGTATGTGCCTTTCCAAATCATGTTCAATCAATTTAATTTACCACAGGTGGACTCCAATCTATTGTAGAAACATCTTAAGGATGATCAACGGAAACAGGATGCACCTGAGCTCAATTTCAAGTCTCATAGCAACGGGTCTGAATACTTGTATAATGTATAAAAAGCTGTTTTCACTTTGTCATTATGGGGTATTATGTGTCGACAAAAATGATATTTAATCCATTTTAGAATATGGCTGTAATGTAATAACATGTGGAGAAAAGTCAAGGGGTCTGAATGTACTGTAGTGCACTATATAGGAGTGTAGTCAAGGGGTCTGAATGTACTGTAGTGCACTATATAGGAGTGTAGTCAAGGGGTCTGAATGTACTGTAGTGCACTATATTGGAGAACCATTTGGGCTCCAGCCCCAGTCATCCTGTTTGATCAGGTTGTTGTTGGTAAAGTCAACTGAAAACATTGTTCCATCTGACTGGTCTGAAACAGAACAACATTCTGTTCCATCATTGTTCCATCCGACTGGTCTGAAACAGAACAACATTCTGTTCCATCATTGTTCCATCTGACTGGTCTGAAACAGAACAGCATTCTGTTCCATCATTGTTCCATCCGACTGGTCTGAAACAGAACAACATTCTGTTCCATCATTGTTCCATCCGACTGGTCTGAAACAGAACAACATTCTGTTCCATCATTGTTCCATCCGACTGGTCTAAAACAGAACAACATTCTGTTCCATCATTGTTCCATCCGGAAACAGAACAACATTCTGTTCCATCATTGTTCCATCCGACTGGTCTAAAACAGAACAACATTCTGTTCCATCATTGTTCCATCGACTGGTCTAAAACAGAACAACATTCTCCATCGTTGTTCCATCCGACTGGTCTGAAACAGAACAACATTCTGTTCCATCATTGTTCCATCTGTTCCATTGTTCCATCATTGTTCCATCGACTGGTCTGAAACAGAACAACATTCTGTTCCATCATTGTTCCATCCGACTGGTCTAAAACAGAACAACATTCTGTTCCATCATTGTTCCATCCACTGGTCTAAAACAGAACCATTCTGTTCCATCATTGTTCCATCATTGTTCCATCGTTGTTCCATCGTTGTTCCATCCGACTGGTCTGAAACAGAACAACATTCTGTTCCATCATTGTTCCATCCACTGGTCTGAAACAGAACAACATTCTGTTCCATCATTGTTCCATCCGACTGGTCTAAAACAGAACAACATTCTGTTCCATCATTGTTCCATCCCGACTGGTCTGAAACAGAACAACATTCTGTTCCATCATTGTTCCATCACTGGTCTGAAACAGAACAACATTCTGTTCCATCATTGTTCCATCCCACTGGTCTGAAACAGAACAACATTCTGTTCCATCATTGTTCCATCTGACTGGTCTGAAACAGAACAGCATTCTGTTCCATCATTGTTCCATCCGACTGGTCTGAAACAGAACAACATTCTGTTCCATCATTGTTCCATCCGACTGGTCTGAAACAGAACAACATTCTGTTCCATCATTGTTCCATCCGACTGGTCTAAAACAGAACAACATTCTGTTCCATCATTGTTCCATCCGACTGGTCTGAAACAGAACAACATTCTGTTCCATCATTGTTCCATCCACT
This sequence comes from Oncorhynchus tshawytscha, assembly GCF_018296145.1. Classification (NCBI taxonomy): domain Eukaryota; kingdom Metazoa; phylum Chordata; class Actinopteri; order Salmoniformes; family Salmonidae; genus Oncorhynchus; species Oncorhynchus tshawytscha. The sequence continues at coordinate 208,861 of NW_024609575.1, forward strand.
GGTCTAAAACAGAACAACATTCTGTTCCATCATTGTTCCATCGTTGTTCCATCGTTGTTCCATCCGACTGGTCTGAAACAGAACAACATTCTGTTCCATCATTGTTCCATCATTGTTCCATCGTTGTTCCATCGTTGTTCCATCCGACTGGTCTGAAACAGAACAACATTCTGTTCCATCATTGTTCCATCCGACTGGTCTGAAACAGAACAACATTCTGTTCCATCATTGTTCCATCCGACTGGTCTGAAACAGAACAACATTCTGTTCCATCATTGTTCCATCATTGTTCCATCGTTGTTCCATCGTTGTTCCATCCGACTGGTCTGAAACAGAACAACATTCTGTTCCATCATTGTTCCATCCGACTGGTCTGAAACAGAACAACATTCTGTTCCATCTGTTCCATCCGACTGGTCTAAAACAGAACAACATTCTGTTCCATCATTGTTCCACTGGTCTGAAACAGAACAACATTCTGTTCCATCATTGTTCCATCCGACTGGTCTGAAACAGAACAACATTCTGTTCCATCATTGTTCCATCCACTGGTCTAAAACAGAACAACATTCTGTTCCATCATTGTTCCATCCGACTGGTCTGAAACAGAACAGCATTCTGTTCCATCATTGTTCCATCCGACTGGTCTAAAACAGAACAACATTCTGTTCCATCATTGTTCCATCGTTGTTTGTTGTTCCATCCGACTGGTCTGAAACAGAACAACATTCTGTTCCATCATTGTTCCATCATTGTTCCATCGTTGTTCCATCGTTGTTCCATCCGACTGGTCTGAAACAGAACAACATTCTGTTCCATCATTGTTCCATCCGACTGGTCTGAAACAGAACAACATTCTGTTCCATCATTGTTCCATCCGACTGGTCTGAAACAGAACAACATTCTGTTCCATCATTGTTCCATCAGTTGTTCCATCGTTGTTCCATCCGACTGGTCTGAAACAGAACAACATTCTGTTCCATCATTGTTCCATCCGACTGGTCTGAAACAGAACAACATTGTTCATCATTGTTCCATCCGACTGGTCTAAAACAGAACAACATTCTGTTCCATCATTGTTCCATCCCACTGGTCTGAAACAGAACAACATTCTGTTCCATCATTGTTCCATCCGACTGG
>NW_024609575.1:215000-222500 GCF_018296145.1 Oncorhynchus tshawytscha
CCTGGCACTAGTCGGCTGTACCTGGCACTAGTCAGCTGTACCTGGCACTAGTCGGCTGTACCTGGCACTAGTCAGCTGTACCTGGCACTAGTCGGCTGTACCTGGCACTAGTCAGCTGTACCTGGCACTAGTCAGCTGTACCTGGCACTAGTCGGCTGTACCTGGCACTCAGTCAGCTGTACCTAACACTAGTCAGCTGTACCTGGCACTAGTCAGCTGTACCTGGCACTAGTCGGCTGTACCTGGCACTAGTCGGCTGTACCTGGCACTAGTCGGCTGTACCTGGCACTAGTCGGCTGTACCTGGCACTAGTCAGCTGTACCTGGCACTAGTCGGCTGTACCTGGCACTAGTCGGCTGTACCTGGCACTAGTCGGCTGTACCTGGCACTAGTCGGCTGTACCTGGCACTAGTCGGCTGTACCTGGCACTAGTCGGCTGTACCTGGCACTAGTCGGCTGTACCTGGCACTAGTCGGCTGTACCTGGCACTAGTCGGCTGTACCTGGCACTAGTCGGCTGTACCTGGCACTAGTCGGCTGTACCTGGCACTAGTCAGCTGTACCTAACACTAGTCAGCTGTACCTGGCACTAGTCAGCTGTACCTGGCACTAGTCGGCTGTACCTGGCACTAGTCGGCTGTACCTGGCACTAGTCAGCTGTACCTGGCACTAACTTGTAGTTGAGCAGAAAGGCTTTTAAAGTTTGGTATTTCCACCTTAAAATGTCAGACTTGATTTGCAATAACGTATCGTATCAACCCCGACCAAAACATGTCCATGAACTATAATCCACATAATAATCCACATTTCCTGTTGCAGCAGAATTATTTTCCTGCTGTAGCAAACTGGCTCAAATTAAGATCGAACATAGAATCGTGAGAATCGCAAAACGTATCGTATCGCGATAATATCATACTGTGAGGTCCCCGTGAAATTCCCATCTCTAATGGCAGATAGGTTCAGGCCGTGAGCTGCGTCTCCGAAGGTCTCGTGTTCCATGGATTTACACCCAAACCTTAACCACTCAGAATTAATGCCTCAACTAAACCTATGACATCAGACGTTTATGAACAAACGTGTGATTCTGCAGCGAGACTGTGAGAGCTTGTTGCTCTGTTTACATATCAACACAGACTAGTGTCTGGTGTGTGTGTTTTTGATGGTTTTTAGTCTGACTCCCAAATGGCATATGACCTATAGGGCTCTGGTGAAAAGTAGTGTACTATATAGGGAATAGGGCTCTGGTCTATAGTAGTGTTGTATATAGGGAATAGGGCCCTGGTCTATAGTAGTGTACTATATAGGGAATAGGGCTCTGGTCTATAGTAGTGTTCTATATAGGGAATAGGACTCTGGTCTATAGTAGTGTACTATATAGGGAATATATATCTGGTCTAAAGTAGTGTACTATATAGGGAATATATATCTGGTCTAAAGTAGTGTACTATATAGGGAATATATATCTGGTCTATAGTAGTGTTCTATATAGGGAATAGGGCTCTGGTCTATAGTAGTGTTCTATATAGGGAATAGGACTCTGGTCTATAGTAGTGTACTATATAGGGAATATATATCTGGTCTAAAGTAGTGTACTATATAGGGAATAGGGCTCTGGTCTATAGTAGTGTTCTATATAGGGAATAGGGCTCTGGTCTATAGTAGTGTTCTATATAGGGAATAGGACTCTGGTCTATAGTAGTTTTCTATACAGGGAACAGGACTCTGGTCTATAGTAGTGTTCTATATAGGGAATAGGGCTCTGAAAAAAAATCTCTGGTCTAAAGTAGTGCACTATATAGGGAATAGGGTACCATTTGGGATGTACATTAGACTCAGACAATTACAATTATCCACATCAATAGATTAGCCGTACAGTTAGCCACACTCATAGATAAGCCTTACAATTAGCCACACTCATAGATTAGCCTTACAATTAGCCACATCCATAGAATAGCCTTACAGTTAGCCACACGCATAGATTAGCCTTACAATTAGCCACACTCATAGAATAGAATAGCCCATTACAATTAGCCACACTCATAGAATAGCCTTACAATTAGCCACACTCATAGAATAGCCTTACAATTACATTGAATAGCCTTACAATTAGCCACACTCATAGGTTAGCCTTACAGTTAGCCACACTCATAGGTTAGCCTTACAGTTAGCCACACTCATAGAATAGCCTTACAATTAGCCACACTCATAGATTAGCCTCTTCAATTACAGGCTACAGGTAGACACTCTTCTTACAGGCTACAGGGCTACAGGTAGCTACTCTCTTTACAGGCTACAGGTAGCTACCTCTACAGGCTACAGGTAGCTACTCTCTCTACAGGCTACAGGTACTCTCTCTACAGGCTACAGGTAGCTACTCTCTCTACAGGCTACAGGTAGCTACTCTCTCTACAGGCTACAGGTAGCTAGCTCTCTCTACAGGCTACAGGTAGCTAGCTCTCTCTGCAGGCTACAGGTAGCTACTCTCTCTGCAGGCTACAGGCTAGCTACTCTCTCTGCAGGCTACAGGGCTACAGCTAGCTACTCTCTACAGGCAGCTACTCTCTTTACAGGCTACAGGTAGCTACAGCTAGCTACTCTCTTTACAGGCTACAGGTAGCTACAGCTAGCTACTCTCTTTACATGCTGAAGGTAGCTACTCTCTTTTTTTATTTTATTTTTTATTTTATTTTTATTAAGTTGACTGAGAACATGTTCTCATTTGCAGCAACGACCTGGGGAATAGTTACAGGGGAGAGGAGGGGGATTAATGAGCCAATTGTAAACTGTGGATTATTAGGCTACAGGTAGCTACTCTCTTTACAGGCTACAGGTAGCTACTCTCAATACAGGCTATAGGTAGCTACTCTCTTTACAGGCTACAGGTAGCTACTCTCTCTACAGGCTACAGGTAGCTACTCTCTCTACAGGCTACAGGTAGCTACTCTCTCTACAGGCTACAGGTAGCTACTCTCTACAGGCTACAGGTACAGCTAGCTCTCTCCAACATTGAGTGGAGATGTACACTGAGTATACCAAACATTAAAAACCTGCTCTTTCCATGACACAGACTGACCAGGTGAATCCAGGTGAAAGCTATGATCCCATATTGATGTCACTTCTTAAATCCACTTCAATCAGTGTAGATGAAGGGGAGGAGACAGGTTAAAGAAGGATTTTTAAGCCTTGAGACAGGTGAGATAGGGATTGTGTATATGTGTCATTCAGAGTGTGAATGGGCAAGACAAAATCAAAGTGCCTTTGAACATGTTATGGTAGTAGGTGCCAGGCGCACCGGTTTGTGTCAAGAACTGCAACGCTGCTGGGGTTTTCACGCTCACCAGTTTCCCGTGTGTATCAAGAATGGTCCACCACCCAAATGACATACAGCCAAATTGACACAACTGTGGGAAGCATTGGAGTCAACATGGACCAGCATCCCTGTGGAACGCTTTCCACACCTTGTGGAGTCAACATGGACCAGAATCCCTGTGGGACGCTTTCCACACCTTGTGGAGTCAACATGGACCAGCATCCCTGTGGGACGCTTTCCACACCTTGTAGAGTCAACATGGACCAGAATCCCTGTGGGACGCTTTCCACACCTTGTGGAGTCAACATGGACCAGAATCCCTGTGGGACGCTTTCCACACCTTGTGGAGTCAACATGGACCAGCATCCCTGTGGGACGCTTTCTACACCTTGTAGAGTCAACATGGACCAGAATCCCTGTGGGACGCTTTCTACACCTTGTGGAGTCAACATGGACCAGAATCCCTGTGGGACGCTTCTACACCTTGTGGAGTCAACATGGACCAGAATCCCTGTGGGAAGCTTCTACACCTTGTGGAGTCAACATGGACCAGAATCCCTGTGGGACGCTTTCTACACCTTGTGGAGTCAACATGGACCAGAATCCCTGTGGGACGCTTCCACACCTTGTGGAGTCAACATGGACCAGAATCCCTGTGGGACGCTTCTACACCTTGTGGAGTCAACATGGACCAGAATCCCTGTGGGACGCTTCTACACCTTGTGGAGTCAACATGGACCAGAATCCCTGTGGGACGCTTCTACACCTTGTGGAGTCAACATGGACCAGAATCCCTGTGGGACGCTTCTACACCTTGTGGAGTCAACATGGACCAGAATCCCCTGTGGGACGCTTTCTACACCTTGTGGAGTCAACATGGACCAGAATCCCTGTGGGACGCTTTCCACACCTTGTGGAGTCAACATGGACCAGAATCCCTGTGGGACGCTTTCTACACCTTGTGGAGTCAACATGGACCAGAATCCCTGTGGGACGCTTCTACACCTTGTGGAGTCAACATGGACCAGAATCCCTGTGGGACGCTTCTACACCTTGTGGAGTCAACATGGACCAGAATCCCTGTGGGACGCTTTCTACACCTTGTGGAGTCAACATGGACCAGAATCCCTGTGGGACGCTTTCTACACCTTGTGGAGTCAACATGGACCAGAATCCCTGTGGGACGCTTTCTACACCTTGTGGAGTCAACATGGACCCAGCATCCCTGTGGGACGCTTCTACACCTTGTGGAGTCAACATGGACCAGCATCCCCGTGGGACGCTTCTACACCTTGTGGAGTCAACATGGACCAGAATCCCCGTGGGATGCTTTCTACACCTTGTGGAGTCAACATGGACCAGCATCCCCGTGGGATGCTTTCTACACCTTGTGGAGTCAACATGGACCAGCATCCCCTGTGGGACGCTTTCTACACCTTGTGGAGTCAACATGGACCAGAATCCCTGTGGGACGCTTTCTACACCTTGTGGAGTCAACATGGACCAGCATCCCTGTGGGAACGCTTTCTACACCTTGTGGAGTCAACATGGACCAGCATCCCTGTGGGAACGCTTTCTACACCTTGTGGAGTCAACATGGACCAGCATCCCTGTGGAACGCTTTCTACACCTTGTGGAGTCAACATGGACCAGCATCCCTGTGGGACGCTTTCTACACCTTGTGGAGTCAACATGGACCAGCATCCCTGTGGGACGCTTTCTACACCTTGTGGAGTCAACATGGACCAGCATCCCTGTGGGATGCTTTCTACACCTTGTGGAGTCAACATGGACCAGCATCCCCTGTGGGATGCTTTCTACACCTTGTGGAGTCAACATGGACCAGCATCCCCTGTGGGATGCTTTCTACACCTTGTGGAGTCAACATGGACCAGCATCCCCGTGGGATGCTTTCTACACCTTGTGGAGTCAACATGGACCAGCATCCCGTGGGATGCTTAATGTTTTTCCACACCTTGTGGAGTCAACATGGACCAGAATCCCCGTGGAAACATTATGTATCCTCTAGCTTTCTACACCTTGTGGAGTCCATGATCAGCTCTATGATGACATTATATAGTACGAACTGAGGGCAAAAAGACATAGGGGATGCAACTCAATGACATTAGGTATCCTTATAAGGTGTTCTACCAGTTTTGTCCAGCACAGTGCAGAGTGTTCTCTATAAGGACATAGTTCTACCAGTCTGTTGTAGATCAGCTCTATGATGACATTATATAGTATCCTCTATAAGGACATAGTCTGTTGTAGATCAGTCTATGATGACATTATATAGTATCCTCTGTACGTCCTTTTTAAAGAAACATGACTATTCTTTCTGATTCACTTTGTTTTCTGACACAAGCACGGAGAGAGAAAAAAAGGGGAGAGAGAAAGAGAGCTCTTCTCCGTTTTCATTCCTTCTCCTACGTCCTCTGATCTGCCTACCGGGAATAATCTCCATCGGCTCCAGTTTAACTTTACAGGTTTACTGTCTGACTGTCTCACGCTTGGGTCAGAGCATGGAGGCAGTGAAAGTGAGCCGGCGTAACTAATCGTGTTGAAGGGGTATTTCAAGGAGAGGAGGGTTTGGGGTTTCTTGGGGTTACCCCTGGGAACATACACCGTGAAGCTTTCTGTTGAATGCAGATGCATCGGTAGCCTCACTGAAACTGTAGCGTACATGTTATTGTTCTAACTACATTTTGATTAGTCATTCAGAGCAACTTAAAGTTCTCATCCTAACGTAGTTGTGGGTAGACTAGGACAAACACTGATCACAGTAAGTTAAAGTGTCCTCTATACAGTAGTTGTGGGTAGACTAGGACAAACACAGATCACAGTCATACTGTAGTAAGTTACACTGTCCTCTATACAGTAGCTGTGGGTAAACTAGGACAAACACAGATCACAGTAAGTTAAACTGTCCTCTATACAGTAGCTGTGGGTAGACTAGGACAAACACAGATCACAGTAAGTTAAACTGTCCTCTATACAGTAGCTGTGGGCAGACTAGGACAAACACAGATCACAGTAAGTTAAACTGTCCTCTATACAGTAGCTGTGGGTAAACTAGGACAAACACAGATCACAGTCACACTGTAGTAAGTTAAACTGTCCTCTATACAGTAGCTGTGGGTAGACTAGGACAAACACAGATCACAGTAAGTTAAACTGTCCTCTATACAGTAGCTGTGGGTAAACTAGGACAAACACAGATCACAGTAAGTTAAACTGTCCTCTATACAGTAGCTGTGGGTAGACTAGGACAAACACAGATCACAGTAAGTTAAACTGTCCTCTATACAGTAGCTGTGGGTAGACTAGGACAAACACAGATCACAGTAAGTTAAACTGTCCTCTATACAGTAGCTGTGGGTAAACTAGGACAAACACAGATCACAGTAAGTTAAACTGTCCTCTATACAGTAGCTGTGGGTAGACTAGGACAAACACAGATACAGTAAGAAAACTGTACAGTAGTTTCCCTAAGACTAGGCACTCTACAGTACAGTTAAAGCCTCTGATCCAGTAGCTGTGGGCAGACTAGGACAAACACAGATCACAGTTATACTGTAGTAAGTTACACTGTCCTCTATACAGTAGCTGTGGGCAGATATAGGACAAACACAGATCACAGTCACACTGTAGTAAGTTAAACTTTCCTAAATAAAGCTGTTATCAGTAAAGTCAGGTACTAGTAAGAAAAGTGTTGTTACTGTGAAGTTTCCCTCTGCTGGAGTTGAGGCTCCGCTAATTACAGTTCAGCCTAAAGATCCCTTAGCCTAGCAACCATGACATGTTCCGTTGCCTCGGTAATATAATGCCAATAATGTGTGTGTGTTTATTTCTGTGTAATTATTCAAACTAGTCTTTAGATGCATTGGTAATATAATGCCAATAATGTGTGTGTGTTTATTTCTGTGTAATTATTCAAACTAGTCTTTAGATGCATTGGTAATATAATGCCAATAATGTGTGTGTGTTTATTTCTGTGTAATTATTCAAACTAGTCTTTAGATGCATTGGTAATATAATGCCAATAATGTGTGTGTGTTTATTTCTAATTATTCAAACTAGTTTTTCCTCCGTTTTCCTCAAAGAATTGAAAAGTATCTGTCCTATCACCTGTTGCATGTTTAGATGCATTGATCATCTAATTTCACAAACTACTACAATAGCAACGTGTCC
>NW_024609575.1:227500-228630 GCF_018296145.1 Oncorhynchus tshawytscha
AGTGCTAGAGACATCACTACAGACCCTGGTTTGATTCCAGGCGGTATCACAACCGGACGTGATTGGGAGTCCCATTGGGCGGCGCCAGGGTCATTGTAAATAAGAATTTGTTCTTAATTTACTGACTTGCCTAGTTAAATAAAGGTTAAGTCAAAAACAGTATCCTCAACAGCACCTTCTAGGGTAGAAACATGGTGTAGCCGGAGGACAGCTAGCTTCCATCCTCCTCTGGGTATATTGACTTTAACCCAAAATCCAGGAGGTGCATGGTTCTCACCCCTTCCATAGACTTACACAGTAATTATGGCGACTTCCACCCTATCAGAGCTCTTGCTGCATGAACTGACATGTTGTCCATCCAATCATAGGATCATAGAATTAATACAGTACTGTAAGTATAAGCTACAGCTAACTAGCACTGCAATGCATACAATGTGGTGAGTAGTTGACTCAAAGAGAGAAAGACAATAGTTGAACAGTTTTGAACAAATTAATTTATACACAGCAGAGCTAGCTAGATTTTGTTGTATTTTTGTATTCCTTTTAGTTTCACTTACTTAGCTAGCTAATGCAGCTAATTTAGCTCAACAACCTGACTCAAACAAAGAGGAATGCTATATATGTTAGCTAGCTGGCTAAGGCTAACCAACTCTGCAACTCTTCCAAGTCAAGGTAAGCTTTGGGTTTTATTAATTTACTGTCACAATGGCCCGGAGGTGTAACTGCTAAACTGCTTTCTGTACTCTGTACTGTGTGATTGTACACATGGATTGGATTGTGGGTTTACAAACGGCGTAGCTATGTTGACTATGTTGTTAGCTAATATAGTGACAACGATGTAGGCTGTGTAGCGGTTAGCGGTTATGGTATGACGGTTTGGCTTGGATACGTTTTTTTTTTGCCTGGTCAGAGATAGCTGTTGTTTTGCCCGGTCAGAGATAGCTGTTGTTTTGCCCGGCTGTTGTTTTGCCTGGTCAGAGATAGCGGTTGTTTTGCCCGGTCAGAGATAGCTGTTGTTTTGCCTGGTCAGAGATAGCTGTTGTTTTGCCTGGTCAGAGATAGCTGTTGTTTTGCCCGGTCAGAGATAGCTGTTGTTTTGCCCGGTCAGAGATAGCTGTTGTTTTGCCCGG